>NW_008652715.1:0-28209 GCF_000695815.1 Acanthisitta chloris
CGGGATCCGGATCGGCACCGGCACCGGCACCCCCGCCAAGGCATCCCCCCGCCAAGGCATCCCCCGCGCAGCCCCTCCAGACTAGTCAATATCTTCTCCTGAGTATTTTTAGTTATTTTTTCTTTTTCTTTTTTTTTTTTAGATTTACTAACCCACCCCCTGCTCTGTAGGAAACAGAGGCAGGAAGCGCAGCCGGTGGGTTTCTTGTCTACAAAGCTCAAGCTCAGCCCTCCGCCCCTCCAAGGTGTGCCATTTAACCCATCCCCAGCGCAGCGCTGCTGCCGGCACGGAATCAATCGGGTTGGAAGAGACCGCAAAGATCATCGAGTCCAACCCTAGCGTCGTTACTAGACCATGGCACATGAAGACAAATGACTGCTTCCCAGTCGCTCTCTACAGATTCAGAGCTACAAAACTACCAGCAAGACCCGACAGGGAAACCTAAGCCACACACACGGAAAAAATTAACTCATTGCTCACAGCTGTAGTTTTCCACTAGACCAAAGGCAACTTGAATTACTCTGACTCCAGCAACTCGTGTTATACAACAAGCAACTTTCAATGCATTCCTGTTCAAGGCTTCCTTGGCATCCTCTGAAATGTTAAGCTGTCCCTAGAGTCTCCCATTCTAATATTAGCTGTACCATTGCCGCCTGATAGGATTGGGCTGTTTCCAAGTTCCCAAAATCCAGCCCTTTATCTTCCCAAAGTACGGCCGCCCAGTTTTGCAAACATTTGACAGGCGCAGGATGCTGCTCGTGTGACTGCTATTAAAACTTCGAGCTTTTGCAGGAGAAGAGCCTTCAACTACAAGAAAAGGAAGCTTAAATTCCTCTTTTATTATTGGTATGTTATTGCAATTACACTGATCAGTAACTGAAACCTACTGGAGCTGGAAACAATGGAAACAATGCTACCAAGGAAGAAGTGTGGGAAGAGGCTGTCAGCAGCAGCAGGGGGTGGGGCACAGAAGCTGTTTGATTCACAGATCGAATTATTTCACATTAGAAAAAACAACATTCGTTAAACCTACACTGCAAGTACTTTTTAGGCTTAATTAGACTCAAGTTCATAACAAAAGCTGCCCAGATCCTTGCAACCCAGCTCATGGCATCAGCACAAACCTTGGTCTGACCTAAGCTTCTGGAAGGACCTTTTCATTTTTTTTGCACATTAGGTGGGGAACAGAGACTGTAAACGTCGTATTTGCTAGGCATGTCTTAAACTTCAAAGAGAAAGAAAAAAGCACATCTAGCCATGCTTGTGTCTTTCGGGTTTCATAAGGAAGAGATGCTCTAAATCAGTTCCAATTTTGCAAATGGGGCAAATGCATACAGGAATCCCATTCACTGATGTGTGGGCTCACTGTTCAAATGAGCTCAGTGAGCAGGAAAAGATGTGCAGAAACCTTCTGCAGAGAGCTAAGGACTGGCTGGGTGCAGCTCTTAAAAACGAGCTAGAACAGGTCAGATATGGGTGGGGATTAGAAAGAATGCTCTCTCAGAAGCTGTTCTGAGCAGACCGAAATACAACCATCTTGTGCATTAAGTGCCTGTTCCACAGCTTCAGACTCCCAGGGAAGTGAGGGTCTCTTCATGCTGGGGCCAGAATATGATGGGTCTGACTTAACACAGTTACATCAAGGCAGTGTAGTAACATCTGCCACTTCCCAGCACTGAGAAATCCCAAAGACTGTAACAAACCAAATGCAGATCTTGCTCTCAGGAGCACACACGTACCCACATCCCTGCACTTAGCTGCTCAGTCCTCAAAACAAAGGGAATCATGTTAACGAAAGGTAAATCAAATGACTCCTACAAAATACTAAACTACAAATATCAAGATATCCAGACACATGTCACATGGTTGATATTTTTCTTTTACAAACCTTGGAGGGGAACAAACAGAACACTCTCATGAAATACTTGCCATGGTCTTGCTGATGGAAATAGCCCCTACCCTGCACCCTGCAGAAGGGCACACTTATCTCTTCCACGGGCAAAAGTGAGACACAAGGAATTTTCTGTGCTATGGAAACAACCTACCTCCCTGCAGAAGGCCAGGCTATCATCTCAGACCAGGGACCAGGGCTCCTGTACCGAAGGGAGCCAAATTAATGAATACATTTTTCATAGCAGAGTTCTGCAGCCTGTGTGCCACCCGGCAGAGCACAGCAGCAGCACACACTGCCCCATCGCTTGTTTGCTGTGCACTCAGGAGAGCAGTGGAGTACATGCTTAACTTTGAGCATGCCAACAGCCTTTCTGGAAAGAAAGCCTGAAGCAGGTACTTAAGTGCTTTGGTGAATCAGGGCCTAAATAAATGAATCTGCTTCACAGGTTTATCAGGGCTGAGGCCAGCAAGCACAGGCAGCAGTCACCGTGTTTAGGCTTACGTGATCACAGCCCAGAGCACGAGTTAGGCTTTTCTGCAAGTCAACAAATACAGTTCTGTCAGTGTTTGGACTGCTGCAAATCCCTCTCCATGTGGCCACGGGGAAAGCTGCAAACGTGTGCATGCAGGGCTGACATCACAGCGAGCACTGCACACTGCTGCAGTGAGGCTCCCACGCACGGTGCAAGGACAGCACACAGGCAGCAACCGCCGCTGACAGCTCAGAGCTTCAGCTCTCCAGGCTTCAACTCCTGGCAGCAAACTACAACTGTTCTCGCCATAATGCATCCTTACAATTCCTCTGTATCACCCTTTTTTTTGGGTGGTGTCGGACAACTGGCATTTTACTCACTTTGTTCTCCCATACACTTCAAATAGGAGGAATTAAAAAACCAACCATCCATGCCAAAACCAACATACAAGGATTCAAAAGTAGCTCCAGAAATCAGGGGCTTCGTTAGCCTGCAGGAAATACAACAAAGGGTAGGTGCTGCCTTTTGAACCCTTCCCAGCAAGCCAGATCCGTCTAGCAGAGCTCAGCTCCTCCACTACCAGATGGGCCAATCTCATTTCAACGGCAGCAGCATCAAAGCTGGAGAAAGCAGCGGAGCAGAGAGAAAAGCCTGTGGCCTTTATCCCTGTAAAGAAACTATAATATCCCTGAAGCCCCTGCTCCAGGGCCACTTGCTGGGCCAGGCTCTAATTGCCTGAACTGCAGGAGGACGGGGCTTGCTCCAGATGTCAGAGCCAGCCTTGCAGCTCCCGAAGTGCAGGGGAACAAGGGCAGTCTGAGGAGCGAAGGTCAGGCCGGGGCTCGCCTCTGGCGGGACCGAGCTGCCCTCGCTGCTTGAGGTAACATGAGGACGAGCGTATTCACTTGACGCTTGAATTCCTCCTGCTTGCCACGAAACCGATCCCCTTCCACTGACAGCCCCCATGGATGTCAACTTGTGAGGACACTTCCTGACAGCAGAGTTCAGAAATGGTAATTTATGTGACAGGATGGATTTGAGCAGCTCCCAAGTGTAAATGATGCTATTTAAAAGAGATTTTTTTCCTTTTTTTTTTTTTCTAGAAGGAAAAAATGACTTGGTAAGTGCCAAGGTGGGTTCCTTATTTACCGTTTCTCAAGGATTTCCAGGTCATGACTGCTCAGATGAAAAGCAAAAGTGCTGAGCCCTAACTAACAGTCCAGTGAGCGAGAACAGCCGCTATTCCCTTCACCTGAAGTGGAATAGGGACAGTGCAGATAGTGAAGGGACACTGGATCTTACCCAAAGTACCAGCCGTGCCCTTTCTTCAGGATATACAATGCTGTCCATGCTCCTTTGCAACTCAAACCACCAGCACATGACAGAGGAACTGAGGACAATGCTCTCCTGAGTCCAAGCTCAGCCCCACACCGCCAGGCTGCAGAGTGCTTTACCCAGTTGTGCAAGTTATGGTCAACGAAAGCTCAGACCCAGCCAGCCTGGATGGGTATATGGACACCCTGGCGGCACAGCAAGTTCAGACCTCTTTCACCAGCTCTACTACGACTTACATCCCACCCCTGAACTCTTAATGTTCACTGAGTATCTAGACATTATTGGAGCCAAAGATGACTTTTTCTAGCAGACTTTTCTCGAAGCACTAAATTCAGCTGGCAGCACAAATGACAAACTCACTCATCAGTCTGTGCACCTTTGAGATGATTCTGTAACCTTGGCTTTTTATCGCACCTTCATGGGTATAGAAGAACTTGGTGTGCCCACCACTCTGTCCTTGATAAGCCACAATGGGGAACTCCTCACCCAAAGAGCAGTGAAATGTTTCCACTATCAAACCATCTTCCAAATAAACAGTGTTTCTGGAAACACTGCAAGGCAAAGAGAAACGGGAGCAATGAAAAGAGCAGACTGAACTGTCCTTTTCTGAAACAGAAACAAAACTCTGCAGGAGAATACCACTACCCATCCAACTGCATTTTCACATTCCTATGGGAAATGAAGTCTAAGCATCTTCCCCAGTCCTCCTTTGCTCCTCCACTTTAACAGCAGTAGTAAAGAATGCATGAAACTACATCCTTGCTTATCAAAAGAACCAAAAAGGTATAGTCAAAGGCAAGATTTACTGGGGAGTGCTCTACTGTTACATTTATTGGCAGCAATTCACAGATAAGATAACCCACATTTGTGTGCAGCTTTCAGAGTCAGTTAGGCGGGAGGAAAAATGTTAAAAAAAGGTAGCTTCATCTAGGACCCACTGAGCCAGGAACAGTGACAACAGCTGAGTTGGTTGACATTAGAGAAGTTCACTTTGGGCCCCAGAAAAGCCCATGACAAGTTAGGTGCTGTCACGACCGGATCATAAGGCAGCTCTGCTTTCCTTGGGGCTGGTTCAAAACAGCAGAAGAAACCACAAAAACAAGACCCATAAGGTCAAGGCGAGGATCCTCCACTGCTGAAATCCCAATTACCAAGGTTCTTATCCTACATCACATACAACCCAGCAGTGGTCAGATTCCTATAGACTCAATTCCTCTGCTGTTGCAACGCTGACAGTTTGCACGCAGCGGGGCTGCCTCCAACGTGGGCCAACTCCCACCCCCCATGCTCACATAGGCTGTGCACTGGGACAGGAGCCATCTCTGCAATGGCACCTTCTCCAGGGCTTCTCATTGCCCATGCCCTTAATGGGCTGCAGTATCAAGCCTGAAGAAGGTCAATTTATTTCTGTCACCTGCAAGAGGTATTTTTGCTTTCAAATTACAAAACAATCTTTTTTTTTTTTTTTTTTGCTCTGGCCCTCATACTTTAAAGCAAACACTTTGGGGACACGGTAGACACTTTGAATATTTCCTTTGTGAACATTCTGTACCTGGACACTTTCTCCCTCAGGGAACAGTTTACTTAATTTAAGGTAGACCTTTACAACTAGAAGAAAATAAAACTTCTTTTGTTCTTCTACCAATTACTCAAAGGAGGTAGTTTCCTCTACCACAGCCGTGCATGAAAAGTTTCTGTTCAAGGTCTAATCACAGATGTTGGGGGCTGTGAATCGCCAGGGACCACACCATGTGCCAAAGAGTCAATTCAGCCCCGAGTGCCGTCTGTTCAGAACAGGATGGCAGAACCCAGAAGCCACACGTGCAAATAAAACAACCCCTTGATGCTGCTGCAGTGGAAAAGTCTCGTTGGCAGGACAAAAACCCACTACAGAAGTGACTGTGTGCACAGGGCAGATTTTTGGGCAAGCAGGTACCACACATGTCTGTGCTGAGGGAGCCACTAATGCTTGCTCATGCTGCTGGCTTAGAGTAACTTTGGAGAGTGTGGGTTACTTACTGGTCATGACCTCTACAGACAGAGCAGCACAAGAAAAACCCTCCTGCTCCTCAGTGGGGAAGGCTGCACATACTGCATCCCACCTCTCAGGAAGCCTGCCAGCCTTGCTAAAGCTCCTGGATTTATGGTACCCCAGAAGATGGCTGTGGTGCTCTGCAGGGCCAGCAGTACTGCTGTCCTCGGCAAAATACATCATCCATCACTTGCCTCTGGGCGCTTCCCACTGCTCTTAGCTGCCCTGGCATGACCTCAGTGCATCTCTTACCTGCAGAGGTAGCAGCTGAGGAAACAAGGAGGGGGAAAGAAAGGAGAAGATGTAAAACAAAGCAGTATGAGGGAAGGAAGCCCTTTGCTGCAGAGGAAGGAAAAAAAGGGAGCTTTATCCTCCCTTGTGTACATGAATGTCTCCACATTTACACCCTGCAGCAAACAATCACAGGAAAAATTAATGCAAAGTTTAAGTAAATATTGAAGAAAATCCTTTGTTTCTGAAATCTACCGTTCTTCACTGTGCACTATGGTGCTCCTATTCCTCAGCCACCTGAAATCTTCAGTCTGTTTTCCTGCTTCCTCAATCTCCAGCACCTCTTGTCCACCAAAGTTCAAAGAACCCCTCTCCCCTTCACTCCTGTGGGATTAGCTCTGCTTCAAACTGCTTCCACAGCCAAATGGCTAGGAATTATTTGCCACTATTTGCTTTTCTAAGCCAAAAACATATTACAAAAACATTGCAATTTAAGGAGCTTTTTTTTTGTTTATTTGCTTGTCTTTGAAAAAAGTCACAGAAGCTGCTGTGCTGGACCCACACACGTGCCTCAGCAGAACAAATACCTTTCCATAGGGTGTTCCAGGGCAGCATGCATTGCAGTGCTTCAAAGGGAACTTCCCCGTTTCACTGAATAGGTCTGTTGTTAGAATAACCACACATGCACATTTTTGTTCTTTTGGGCTTTTGATTTCCTGCCATCAGCTTGTTTGGGACCAGCTAGAGGACAAGACCCTTTTCCTACTCCGGTTCTCTACTAGGACTGATGGTGACCCACTGCAATCCCACACCTGTGGGATCTGGGGAATGCTCTGCTAATCACGCAGCCAAGTGGGAGTTTTACTTGACTCAGGCCAGTACTCCCCAGTCACAGACACACGGAGAAGGATGTGTCCTTCTACTGGGACCCGCCTAGCAAATCGCTTCTGGCCTCCCACGTGAGGCAGCTTCCCAGTGCTGAAGGCCAGGGAGCTGCCTTACAGCAGGGTGGCTGACCTGAAAGGAGCATCCTCTCTGCGGTGCAGAAGCAGCTACTGCACCGCTGTGAAGCAGTGCTAAAATCCTCTCCAGTGCCAGCACCGCTTGGGAGGGGTTAGGACCACAATTACACCAGCTGCAAACACAAAAGAAAAGGGGAAAAAAAATAAATGTTGGCAGGGATCTCTGGAGGTCAGCTAATCCAAACCCTGTCTCAAAGCACAGTCAGCTTCAGAGGTGGATGCTTCCATATCCAAGCACAAAGAGAGCTGTCTCACACAAAGAGAGCTCAATTGAGTCAAACAAATTTACAGAGGAGACAGGAAAGGCCAAGGCTCATTAAGGCTTGTTCCCCACCACGTAATCGTGAGAAATAGGATCAAGCAGATGTATCCCACAATCTATCTGATTATCCTACTCAGTGTTCAAGAAACCCCCAAGGTCCTTGCCAATCAGATAAGTGTCTGTGCATGTTTGGGCAGGCCAGCGGGAGGGAATGCCTTTACCCAACTGCCCTTCGTGGAATTCTGCTGGCAGGATTGACCTATGGGTCTCTCCCAAGCTCCAAGCATGGCCTAGCCCTCAAGCCAGGCAATATACTCTGTTAAGCAGGAGAAATACTGAAATAGGAGCCCAATTCAGCCATTCACTGTGCTGCAGAGCAGACCTGGGACTTTTGGGAGGTATCAAATGTGCTGCATACACAGGGGCAACCTGCCCAGGTCTGGTGCTTCACAGGTGCCTTTGCCTGTGCACACGTATTTGTGTCTAAAAAATTCTCACTCCAGACTTCTCAATCACAGAGCCTGCTGCTCAAGGAGACAGATTTTTCTCTAACAGGAAGGCATTTTTCATGTGGAGCCCATACTATATCTTCTAAAATCACTTATGTGCTCCTATACACACACACACACTACAGCTGCAGGCAGTCCTGTGTTAGCTGTCCTACCTGGTGACCACAGGCCTGCAGAAAGAGGACACAGCGTTTTGACTGTGGTTTGAATTCTTTTCTCAGCTGGAAGAATTCACAGAAAACAAAAAAAGTTTTTCTTTTAACATTCTTTGTACTGAGCGCTTGGATAAGCCATAAGTAACTTGGCAGCAAACCAGTTTGGTACAAACACAGCACACCAGAACACAATGCAGTCATCACAAAGCCACCGCTCTGGGCCAGACAGTAATTTTCCCCTTCGCACAGGGCAGGGCTCCAAAGTCTTTATGCTACTACGTTCAAGTCCATCTGAGTTACACGATGTGTTAAAAATGAGTGCTCATGCACAATGAGGAAAACACCTATCACTTATGGGCTATGTGGAAGTGCATACAGTGCACAAAGGTACTCAAAACACATTTGTGAAACAATTCAGGACTTGGAAAAAGGGAAGCCTTGACTTATTTCTCCACTCAGACCTCTAACAGCATCCTCAGGTTACAAATCAAATATGCGATGACAGAAGGAGACTGAAAGACTGGTAACAAAAGCATCCAATGTATTTAGGATAATTTTTCAGTATTAAAATAAAGAAGTTAGAACATGCAGGAGAGCAGGAAAAGCAAACATAGCGACAACTGAGAGCATATTTTCCACTTCTATACGCCAGTGAAAATCCAGAGCAGCCCAGTCCCAAACCCCAAAGACATTAACGTTGCACAGGTAGTCATCATTTTGACAAGACAGATGATCTAGGCTGTAAGTGTCAAACTGGGACCTTGGAAACAGGGGCTCAAATATTGCTGCAGCCACAGGTGCCACAAGTGACAAGTTGCTTAATCCCTCTGCAAACGGGGGCTGTTACATACCCATCTCCCAGGGACGTCTGGCATATGAAACACAGGAACAGCAATCAGGCATTAAGAAACTACTGCAGTAGAGGCTGCATAAGCACTAGAGGAACAGATCTGTTTCAGACCCCACAGTCACGACAGTATTAAGCAGGATACAGGAGGGAGAGCAGAAAGCATGCACACACACATAGATCCACCCCATTAATCCAGCAGGCTGCAACAGGATGAAAGGCACGTCCAACAACTCCAATCCTGCTTGCGCAGCACTAAGCTCTCTCCCAGCACAGAAGGCAGGCACTGCTGTAGTACATGCAGGGGAGCAGAGGAGCAAAGAAGTACCTGGAAGGTGTAAGGGCCAGTTTTGGCAGCATACTCCAGCACCAAGCACCACCCACTCAACTCCTGGCCAGAGGCTGTCTGACTTGTTCCCCCGTGGGACACAGAGGGATCAGGGGTGCATGCAGAGAGAAGCCAACACAGCTAAGCCCTGAAAAAAGCAAGGGGAAGTCAAAGTCACCCTTGAGGCACTTCCCAAGCCATTCAGAGTGAGTGTGTTGGCCTCTCCTGCCTTCCACACACCCCAAAATCTGTTATTCATTACTCTTCATCTTACTGCCAGGTGGATGAATCAACTTTTCAGGGACTGAATACCCTCTGTCTTCCCCAAGATGCCTGAGTCATTGACACCAGCTGAAGTCCTCAGATCTTCAATTGTCTCTGTACTTTCCTGCATCTGTAACACAACAACCTCCAACTTATCTCCTCTGTGGAAATCTCAGTGACCTGAATTACTTCCAATTTCCCACTTAAGGCCTGTAGCATGCTTTTGTTCAGAAAGCATCTGACTCATCATGAAACCTCTGAAGCAAAACTGAGAGCTCAAGAAGGTGGGCTCTAGCTAGCCAGGACAGGTGTTCTATTTGCCCCATCCTTCCTGCCACCCAGCCACCTGCAAACACACAAGCACCCACTCCTGCCTGGCTGGGTGTTTGTCCAAGCTGAATTTTAAAGTAGAAGGTAAAAAAAAAAAAAAAGCCTCACAACAAAAAGAAACGCAACTAGGGGTATAATCCCCACAAAACCTGAACACACTCTGAACCACCATCCATCAATGCACTTATTTCCCCCCACCCAAGGGAAGGAGCCTGGGTGATGGCAGAGGGAAGAGGGGATAGATGGCAAGTGAAGTCTTTGTTTTAATTGGCTGCTGTTAAGAACATTAGAAGGATGTTTGAAGGAGAATGATTACGGGCAGAGTGCAGAGGAGGTAATCAAAGGTGTCCAATGAACTGAATTTATGATGTGGCTGAGCAATCCATCACCTGGCTATCATCCCTATGTACATGCACATACAAAAGCCTCAAAATATATTTAGCTTGGGGGGGCTGGGAAAAAAGTGGCTGTTCTTGCAAGCCCAGCTAACAGAACTATGCTCCTTACAATATTACAGAAGCAATTTATTTCAAACAAGGGAGGGAAATAAGATATAAAGGATAAATTGTTCCAAATTCTTATAAGTGTGAAGACAACTTTGTTTACTAAATGCATATGAGGGAACATATGCATACAGCACAAAGGCAGCAGTGGAAATTTGGCTCTCTGCAATTCCCTGTGATATAGATGCATTTTTTTCCAGAGGAAGTCCAATGGACTTGTTTGTTTTCACCACTAATAGAGGAGTTCAATGAAATTTTCTATTGGGAAAGTCTAATGAGGTCAGAATAAGAGAACAGAGTAACTAGGAAGGAATGTCACTGCGTTTTATTTTTAGAAGAAGGATAAAGGTGGGGCCTCACAAGAGGCAGGGGATGGGCCTGTTTTGGCACACAGGGCCAGGCTGGAACACTTGGTCCTGTGAGCCTGAGGGGGGGGTTTGAGATTTTTATTTTTTTCCTATGGCAAATGCCTTGCTGAAATCAGTGAAAGAGAGTGTAGGGGTCTGGCTGGGAGAAGAGAACAGTCATACCCGGGGGGACACGGACAGCAGTGGCTGCCCCGGGGAGCAACTGCAGGGCAGCTCTCAGCCACACTCCCCTCCTCCAGTCTGTTTCCCTTTCTTTCCTGGGAAGATTAGTGTCTTTAGCAGCTCTGCAGAACTGGGGATCTCTCTCACATTAATGGGAATCCAGGTTACAACAGGGTAAACATGGAGGGAATCAAGAGCTCAGTACAGCAGCGCAAAGGGGCACACGGTGCTGCAAAGGGAACAGCCAGCAGTAAGACAGGGAACAGGATTGACTCTGCTGTTAAGGCTGGATGTCAAAATCCAGAGACAGCCTCAGGGAGAAGAGATGGGCCAGAGTAAGGCTGTGAAAATGAAAAGGAAGGAACAAAGCTAAATAAAAGAATCAAGGCAGAGCGGAAAGTGGCTTGACTGGGATAAACAGGTAAGGAGGAAAAAGGGTGCATTCAAGAGCAAGCAGGCCGTGGTCTGTTTCCTGGCACCAGCTAATCTGATTGGCACGGAGATACAAGAAACAGAGGCTTAAATAGCTCATGGGAGCAGAGCTTCAGCTGGGGAGAGCCATCATCACTCAGCAATTAACTCCCTCGCAGGCTCTGCCCCCAAACCCGAAGTGCAGAGCTGACCCTGCTGAGCACAGCCAACACAGAATGAAGGAGCACAGGATGAAGTGTCTTTCTAAGGGTTAACCGACAGCAGAGAACAAGCTGTTCCATGCATTCAGGTCACGAAAAACAGAACTGGGACTTGACACACGCACCATGCACACACTGCTCTGCCAGGATCACCAGAGCTCAAGCGCAGAAGCAGCCAAATCTGCCTGCTAGGAATGAGACAAGGAGCTTCACCTTAAAATCTGCAAGGACAGCATTAACCCAAGAGAGTTATCTGGTGGGGATATAGTTTAGGGAGCATCAAGGCATCTGAGAAGACCAGAGACTAGCATCTGCTCTGCTCCTTGATATTCTCTCTAGGAAAGGAGCAAGCGAAGTCTCATTAGGGGGAAAGTGAGCAGGAGTAGGTGCAAAGCACTTTCACCTCTCCTGTGCTACCCAGTGCTGCAGGTCTCCCACTTGTGCTGAAGATGTAGGTGGAAATAGCCTGGCAGACTGGAACCAAAACCATAGGAATGGTACAGGGAGGGCAAGAAAACACCCTCTGACAGGCAGTCATGGGAGGTTGGACTTCCCCTCCAGCATACAAGTCCTCAAACATCATGTTTCAGAGCAGTGTGCCCTGTGTGGGTCCTTGCTCTGCTCCCATCCACAGGCAGGTGTAAGCAGAGGGCAAGCCCTCTAAGAAGCAGGAGCATGGAGGAAGGACCCTCCTTCCAGCTGAGGAAAAGGACTCAACAACCCTTGCAGATGCGCAGGAGTAACAGCATGGTAGACATGCATGATCTCCCACCCCAGTGCTCTCCAGCTTCTTACTGTTTCCAGCTGAGGACTTCCTAAGCCAGCTGTGCACTGCCTGCACACTGCTCTCCATCAAATTCCTTGCTTAGTGCTTGCCCAGTATCCCCAGCACTTTTGCAAGCTTCACGTGCCCACACCACCTTTTGGCAAAGGCCTCCAGAGCTCCACCATGCCTCACATGAAGGAGAAAGACCTCCTTTGGATCCCTGGCCACGATCATGCCCTTAACTCCCTGCCCTCACCCAGCTGGTTTTATGATACGCTGCAGACTGAGCATCTCTTCCCAGAAGCACGTTTTCTGGGACTTCTAGTATCAGCAATGAATTTACAACCTATATACAGCAGTTTACTAAGCTTATTTTCCTCTTAGATAAAGGGGAGGGTCAGAGTGACACAAAGAAATCGTAGGATGAAATGCCACAATTTCCAACCCTTTCTGGGACCTCAACGGAGCAAATCTCATTTCCAACCCCAGACTTGGGAGAAAGCTTGCAATTAAAAATATTAACAGTGACCTTGAATACAAGGGCTACAATTTAACTAACCCGCATTCAGGTTTTGTTAATAAAGAAGCCCTTCGGTAGGCTGCAGCACAAAGGTACTTTTCCAAAGATCAGGTTACCTCTGCCCAGCCACGCCACGGTGGAAATTCTAGAGACCTTTATATAAAAGCTCCAAAAGAGTTCTCTGCTCCCAAAACCTCCCTGTTTGCCCTGCATGGAGCAAGGTGAGCTGGAGCCTGGCTCAACCCATGGCTAAGGCAGGGCTTGCAGTTCAGCAGTAAGGATCACGAGTGAGGCATTTTGAAGGGACTGATGACCAACTGGGTGTGGTTCCTTCACAATCCACCGACCTAATCAGCATCCTAACCTCAGGGACTGCACAGCAGAGGCTACACCAGGATTACAAAACAAAATGAGGACACACTTAAAACACGCATCTTTCAAGGCTCTGGAGAGCCTTACAGCTATGTCTTCAGAGATAATCACATCACAGGTACAGGACAAGGTTAGCAATAAGTGCCCAGAACTAATGAGGCAGTTTATTCATTTTAGCTAGCAGAGAAGATCCCATGGTAATGTTACCTCGACAGGTGCAGTGCCCACAGTAAATACTGTGTCTGCCCCATATTCTGAACTATCCCTTTAGGGATGAGAGCAAAGATATATATTCAGGGAATGGATGTTTCTTTCCTACAGCCTCCTGCACAGCTTGCAGCATCAGAAAATTAAGCTGACTGGAAGAGCAAAGCCTGATGCTGGCCCTAAAGCCAAACTTGTTTGGCATCATTACTCACAGGCCAGTTAAACTAGAGAGTTGCTACTCTGGACCCTTTTCTCCTTATTTCTTTATGCATTATAGAGAAAACCCACAAACTTCAATGAAATGTCCTGGAAATACCACATGCCCAAGGACACCCCATATATCCCCCTGGCAGTAGTACCGACCCTCTTTACCCCCTGCTTAAATTGTTACTCTACCACTTAACAAAATATCAATTCCATGCCTTTGCTCTTACTGACTAGCTGGGACATCACTGACACACGGTGGCAGTTGGTAATTAGTATTTTTAACTCTTAGGAAGTGTTTTGTACAGCAGCACTTCCTGCTGGGGTTGGTTTTAACGTGCTGTCCTCACTCCTCTGGAAGGCTGACTCACCAAGACGACATCAGATGGAGATGTCTGCCAGCATGGATGGACCAAGGTCTTACGAGTGCTAGCAGACTACGAGGGAGAGATCAGATCCAAATGGTCATCTCCATCCAGGCAGATGTTCAGCACGGCAGCATGAATTTCTGCATTTTCTCAACATTCTCTCTTCATGGTTTTAGTTGCTAGATCAGTACATACCCCAAGCTCCACATCATTTCTGCCTAGCCACGGCTCTGCCTGCAGACAGGAAGGCTCTTCTGGTCTGGATCTTTGTTCCTTCAACATCATCTAACTATCACTCCCTTAACACCTGATTTAGTATTTCAACCCCTTTAATTACACAGTGGAGATTTTATCGGAAATCTGATTATTGTTTGAAAGTCTGAGCATTTCATCCCAGCCTCAGAATTGATCTATCGACTGCTTTTAAATCTCACATTTTAATTTAACATTTAACACTTTATACCCGCATTAATCACACATCCCATCATCAATATGAACAAACACTGTCTCTGGCCCTCTCCTGACAGACACCTCAGAGACCCTGCTCTGCCAAACACTCAAGATAGCTTTGCTCTTGAATGTAGATGTTTACAGGGCTGATCTCTCCAGTGAGAGAGGAAAGGAAAGAAAAAAAACCCCATGAAAAACAGGAGTACTCCGTAGCAAGGTTTAGCAAGTGACAGCTCCGGCAGAGATGCGCAGACCCGGCCATGGTGGTGGCACAGGGACTGGCCTGGCCCCAGGACATGAGGAGCAGAGACTCCAGCCAGCTCACCATCCATCTGTCCCACTCCCACCTTGGCTGGAGGGGGACTGGGCTCTGAAACAGGGAGCCACCAGGTACAGGCTCCATCCTAACTCCTGCCCACACTGAACAGCTGGTGAGCTGGGCTTGGCCTGTCCAAGAGCTGCACACAAGCACTGGGCCATGGGAAATGCTCGACCGGCTCAGTATCTTCCAGCATTTAACCAGCCTGCAGGTTTAGTCCCTCTGTTTGCCTCAACACAGCACAACATGGAGAGCAAAGCACTTCTCCAATCCCCGAGTCTAGCAGATCTCTTATTAGCAGACACAAACTGCACAGACTAATTAAGGAAGACACCCATCACACCGCCTTTCTAACCAGCCACTGCCAGCTCTCAAAGGTGGCTGCTATAAGGCACTGGAAGGGTCTGGCTTTGCAAGAGGGCAGTACCAGATCTCCTTCTCTAGGCCATGGGAAGCAGAACTGGATGTGCCTGAGGAGGGTCAGCTCCTCCTTGCAGCCTGTCTGCAATGCATTTGTGTTGCAAGTGGAGATGGAAGACGATAGTGTCCCCAGCGCTGCAGAAAACAAGAATATTTGTCCCTGAATAATTTCTCTGGCATATTAAGCACAAGTCATTCTTATGCAAAGACTGCCCTGTACAGCTGCCAAGGTCAGTGAGACCTTGCTTTATTTGCTGCATAAGGGCTGGCTGCGCAAGTTTTACCTTGTACATATTTTTCCATGCATTCTCTCGTCTTAGATTTCCCTGCTGCTAGTGTCTATGCATCTTGCTGTCTGTTCAGTAGGTCATGCTACCTTCTCTGGCTGCTGATAATGACTACCCAATATCCAGCGCTCCAGAACAGTCAAAATTCCAGCAAACCGACTCTTATGATATGTTTAATTCAAAAGACAGTGAGGACAATATTGAATAACAATTTTCAAGGAAAACATGCTCCACAGCTTTTGCTAACAACATCAATATGTTTCTATTTTCAGGAGGTCGTGACCTGCTATCCACTCACACAGCCATCACTGTTCACATTCTAGTATCTACATACAGATGATTTTTTGTGCAAGGATTGCATTCAACCAAATGGCACAGCCTGCACACACAGGCTCTGGATTACAACATCAGCAAGTGTAGCCTTCAGGAAGCAGTCAAGTACTGAACAGCCTGGGTCTAAAAGAGACAATGGGCTCTGAAAATAAGGCCCTGTGCTTTTTAAATTGCAAACATTCTTACAGACTACAGCCAGTGGTTTTACCTAGAGTAAGGACTGTCCTTCTACCCAGTGTACTAAATCCTATGACATTGCAGGGCAACCGCCAAATTTAGATATTTGCACAAGGAAGAAAAACAGTATGAAACTGAACATCATCATCATACCGCAAAACTCAAAAGTTCCTTGACATTTAACCCAAGCAACCCCTCTGCAGAAGGACAAGAGTTAAGTGACCTACCTGAAGTCAGTGGCCAAGTAGGAAAACTTCACAACAGCCTGTCCTGCTCAGGAAGCACACTGCCTTGCCCCAGCCTCTAAACCCAAATCGATTGAGATGCGAGCAGAAACGCCCAACACCTCCCCTTATCTGCCAAGATCAGTGCAGCAGAGTTCCCCCAGTGACAGCAGACAGTCTTTCTCACTGGTTTATTTCTCCACACCTGATCTACCACAGCAGCATTCGGTGCTGAGCTCCTGCTTATCAGCGTCTGATGCAAACAAGCTTCCAGCCAGTGAGGAGATCTGGTCTGGTGGGAACAGCAAGCCAGGACTCCAGACAAGGGCTCACACATCCTTCTCTTCCAGCTCAGAAATCAAGTGATTTCAGCTGTCTCTTTGCCCCCCGATATTGCTTGAACCCCATTCATAAGTTACAGTTAATAACATTACCATCACATCACCCTGAGTACTTGCCCTGACGGCAGCAAGCTCCTCAGGGTAGAGGACCCTCTTCCCCTTTACTCTGCAGCAGTCTCTGACCTTGCTAAGACTCCACAGCCATTGCCATAACACAAACCATCATTCAAGCTTAAATACATCCTGTGCCAGAAGTCTCTCAGCTGGAGACAGGCAGCACTACAATGGGGCTGCACAGAGGGGTTAAGAAGCACTGCTGAAAAGGGATGCAAACAAGGACTCCAGGCTCTGAGCAAGCACACTCTGCCATACAAAAGGTGAGCATCACTTGTGAGCAGGAGCTGTCTGGCTGAGCCCACTGCCTTTGTTAACCAAGAACACTACATGATGGAGTGGGCTAATTAACTGCATTTTACTTTTGGGGACCCAGGCTTAAATCCTGGCTCTTGTCACAGCTGAAAACGAATTTAGGGACTAGAATGAGAGCCGAGATAATTTATTTCCTACAAAATCATCAAATAATTGCCAGTCTCCTGACAGAGAGGTCCAGAATACTATGAAGGCCAGTGCTTATGCTGTTATTTCTCCAAATATAAAAGTTATTAAGGATTGATGTGAGCAGTCATCACAGCTATCTGTGCTGCTTGGCTAGACTGAGCACCCCAATGTGAAGAATCTCACCATTCAACATGGCATGTACTTCAGGATGAAGTGCCATGCAGGCTATGCGTCCTACAGGGAAGGATTTAAAATTACATTTCCATACGGATTCATACATCCCTTAAAGGGCCCAAGTGCAGCCCTGGTGTGACTCTAGTTACCTCACTGGAAAACCATGAGGGCTGGTTGTGCTCCAAGGGAGCTGAGGGTAATTTCCCCACTTCCTCCCGGCTGAAGGCCGCCCAGCAGAGCCAGTAGGGAAGTGAGTACTTTCCCCATAAAGTAATTCCCTATTTTTATCGTGCTAAGAAAGTTTTTCATTTGGAAACTAAAACTCCTGCTTCAGGAAGAAGCCAAGCACCCTTTTCCTTTCCGATTTTTACCACAGAAGTTTTCATCTAATCAAATAAGCCATTTTTCCACTGAAAGGAAATCATTGTGGAAAAATCAGAGCAGCAGACCAACCCGTGAGGGTCTCCAAGCAAGAAGTGCAGATAAATTACATTCCTGACTCTGGCAGTGGCAAGCTTCTTCATACTATTGTTGCAGTGTCACCTCACCCTCCATATCTCAGGTCACCCGTCTCAAATGATGGAGATCCTTGGTGTCAGTGCACTTTGAGAGGAACATACTCAATGCATAAGTTAAGCAGCAACTAGTGATCATGACCCACAGTTTTGGGCACAATATGCTGCTCTGCTAAAGTTAGGTTAAGGTTATTGCTTCTGAAGAGCCATCGCTCTCCTCTTTCCTCCTCTCTCAACAGTCTCCACCACCCTCAGCCGCCAGCAAACTGAATTTGGGCAGAAAGGCACAACGGAGGTCAAAAGGAGCTCAGAAATGTTCTCTGAAGCAGCCTTCAGCACATAATGCTCCAGCACACAGCACAGCTCAGCAATACAGCACCTTTCATCTGCACCAAGCAGGAGACCCAGACACTTAACCCTCCAACACAACAAAGCAAGGGGTGGGTGTTGTCTTCATGGTAGGGTTTTACACCAAGCCAAAGGTTTGTGTGGGAGGCTTCCCTTGCACAGCAGAAGAGGAAAGTTAGACTTCAATCCAAAAAGTCAGACTTGGAGGGGAAAGGACAAGTCAAACGACATCCATGAACTGGGGAAGGAGGGAGTAGCAGCTACAGTACTCTGGGGTTGATAAAGAATCTGGGGACAGGAGGTCACTGTTCCCAGGCATGGTGAGATTCTCAAGGCCAAACCAAATTCTGTAAGCAAGGGCCACACGTCTCCCCGTCTCCCTTCAATCCAAAAAGTCAGACTTGGAGGGGAAAGGACAAGTCAAACGACATCCATGAACTGGGGAAGGAGGGAGTAGCAGCTACAGTACTCTGGGGTTGATAAAGAATCTGGGGACAGGAGGTCACTGTTCCCAGGCATGGTGAGATTCTCAAGGCCAAACCAAATTCTGTAAGCAAGGGCCACACGTCTCCCCGTCTCCCCTCCCGCTCTGTGGAGCTATTCTCCACCCTCCTTCCCTTTTAATCAGGCCTGACCTACAGATGTCAGCCTCATTTCGCCTAAGTCAACACAACTGCCACATCTAGGATGCTGTTAGAGGAAAAACCTTACTTATACTCTTGGCTGGATTCCAGAGTCTACTTCTTGGTCTAGACCTGACCTCGTTCCTCTTCTGCAAGCTTAATCCTATACCTTAAGGGCACAGCAAACACAGAGGGACTCCAGTGTGGGCCTGGCTACGCTCAGCCCCCTTCAGCCTGCGGAGACTCTTTTGATCACACTGCACAAACACCAACGATTATTGACGGAGGCTCCCTCAGAACTGATTGTTCTTAAAAAACACACATGTTCCAAGGCCAAAAAGCAAACACAACACACACAGTACTTTTTGAAAGGTAAACTCCTACCCTAGAGCTCACCCAACAGGACACGAATCTTCAATTAACAGTTCCCAGAGTTTCCTCAGATGCAGCCCTGGCCTCACACCGAAACCATAGCCATGTCAGATACATCCACCTTCATCTAAAGGTTAGAACAGAAGAGTCCGAGTTGAAAGCGACCTAAAAAAATCATCTATTTTCAACACCTCTGCCACAGGCAGGGATACCTTCCAGTAAATCAGGCTGCTCAAAGCCCCATCCAACCTAGCCTTGAGCACATATGCATGCTTTAGCAGAAACTCAAGACAGGACATCAACTGAACATAAAAAACTTCAACAAGATACAACTTCACTCTGCAACAGCCCCTTACCAGGCACAGCCCAGTGACTCACTGCATCAGTAAGGTCAAAGAAAGAGACAGCCTATGGCTCCCCTAGTATGCCGCACTTGGACTGTCCCTTCTGTTCCCAGCCCACATGCAGGAGTCACAGGCTAGAGGTGGATGGACAACAGCTTGTTCTATCTTGCTCAAACACATCATCCAAACAGGATTTATCAAGATCTGGCTCCTGTACTCCACCTTGTGACCCAAAAATCTCAACCCTGGTCACATATCAGTAGCAGCAGTGGAAATATCAACACACAAATGATACTTAGCAGCTAATTTCTTATCAGCTTATTCCAAGAAGGCAGCTAGCTGTGGATTCAACCTTCAGGCAACAACACAGGTGTTTCTCAGCTCTCAAAGACATTGCACAGTGTTTGTAGGGGATGTTCAAAACACCAATTACCTGTATTTGACACAATGCTGAACCAATACCCACCCCAATTCACAGGAGCTGTAAAAACAAAACCTCACTAAGGCTAGGAGGAGCCTTTAGATCAAATTCTCTGAGCTCTGAAACAGTCCTTGAATGTGTGCTGCAAGAAATCCTCCACACAAACACACCTTTCATATCACAGGAGGAGGAGGGGAAGGAGAGGAAAAGAGATTAAAAACAAAAGCCAGATCCTCAGGTAACAGAAAAATCAGAGATGCTCCCTGAGTTTACACTACCACAGATTTGAGCCAAAGGTGCTTTTAAAGTCCTTTTATGAAATATTCTAATCTGCCTTAATGTGTGCAAGCTAGACAGCGCTTTTCAGAGAAATTATTTATTCAGTTTTACAGTGACTAACCTGAATTTCCAGACTGCTTCAAAAGAAAAACTGAAGCATTCCTTTACAAAAAGCAAAGAGCATTTGGCTTCTTCCCCCGTTGTTTCTCGTTTTCTTTTCTTCCTCCCTACCTCAGCTGAAACATCTCTATCTCTCATCTAATAAATAAACAAATTACATATCTTTCCACAAAAAAAATGCTCTTCCCTTCACCTCCATGCCAAAAATGTGCTGACAATTTTTTCTTTTTTCTTTTAGTTTTCTTTGCTGAAGCCACTCAAAGTGGAATAAATTACTTTCCTTGGGTTTTTTTAAATCGATTTTTCAGTTTAGCCACCTACTTGATAAAAACAGCAAGTCCTATATCACTGGCTGCAGTCTCACAACCTGGAATAAACTGAACACAATGCTGAAAAGCATGGGATTACCACTGTCTTGGCATTAGTGGGACACCCCCGGAAAAACAGCCACAGTCAAGAGGATGTTACGGGGTCAGTGAAAGTGGCCACACTGGTGCATGAACCACCTCAATGTAACTGCCCAGATCAAAAAACAAAGTAGCATCACAACGCTTAGAAACAATTAAGGCTCTAATCCAAGTCCATCAAATGAAGGACCAGTTCCCAAAGGCATGGACTCACCAGGATACACTTCTGGCACCCAGGGGAAGTGTGCTGGAGATGGGGAGCTCAGGTAGCACATACCTATCTTCACCCAGGTGCCTACTACATGCCACAAGGGAAGCAATGTCACACACAGCAGGTCTGGTTCAAGGCAGGGTTTAAGGGCCTTACAACTACACTTTATCACGAGTAAGCTGTAGTTCTGGGGAGGTGGAGGGTGGATGGACATCATCTTGTGTGGAGATGCCCTCTACTCAACCCAGCCTAAGACCTTCACTTATGGGAGGCTGTGATTAGGGGCTTCAGGTCATGAGCAAGCAGACCTCACACTTTAATTCTTTCTCTCTCTGGTTTTGGTTGCCTGGATCTTCAGGATGAACAACATCACATTCTTGCAGAAACCTAAGCTCGCGTGTGTCAGGTCTCTCCCTCAGAAGGGCGAGATGCGTGAAATCAATCGTGATAACCTCCACCTGAAGGTGCTGGATGCTGCTGCTGCTGAGCCAAGGCACTCTCTCCCCACACTGAAGGCTCACAACCACAATCCTAAAGCCAGATTTACCTCTTCATCTCCACAACCCAGCCAAAAATACTACAACAAATTCATCAATACTATTGCATTTGTTCCTCCTCTCTGGGAAACCATGTAGAAAATTGTACATGCAAAACTACAGCAGCCAGCACCCCCTTACACTCTCCTAGCCAGCAGGTTTCCCCCAGAGATCTCCCTGCTGAGAACCACTTTGGCAGCATACAGGTTTAAGCCCATCCTAAAACCACCCACGCACTGGTATCAGATTGCAGCCCTTGTTTCACTGTCCTGTAAGCATCACCCAGGATTAGCCCCTTGCTAAGTGATCTGGGACTGCAGTAACATGTTCCCAGCACTGCTATTTATTTGTGGCAGCTTTCACTACCTGCAGATGCTGTTCAAAATACAGAAGAAAAATCTGTGCCCTTGGGAGCTCACAGTCTAAAGGCAGAGGTCAGGAGAAACACTCTGTTCTTATTAATGCAGTTCTATGGAGAGCTTAAAAAAAAAAAAAGTCACATCTGTATGCTGCTCAGAAGCAGATTATGGCTAATAATACAAAGATTACTCACATTAAATGAATTTAAATTCATTCCTCTATCATTCAGAATATTAAGTTTTATACCTTCCTCCCAGGATCACCCCCATTTGTAGTCAGCTTCACTTTCTGCTATCACAAAGCTGTTATATTCGGATTATAATCACCATAATGGACTTCTCCCCCTCGACAGTTTTGTTGTACTAGGAGTCTTAAAAAACAAAAGTATCTGTAGTGTTAGTTTAACCTTAAAAAAAAAAAAAAAAAGGAAGATAGGATGCTTGTAATTGCTGCATAACCCTGGAAACAAGTTTCTGCAGTCCTAATGGGTTCTTTGCCTATCAACAGGCAAGGGGAAAGCCTCACTCATGCTGCAGCAGTGTTACTCCTGCAGAAGGAACCAGTGGGGTACAGCCCTGGGCTCTGCAGGGAGTGGGAGCTGACACTCACCAGTCCAGCCATGACACAGCATCAGCATCACATGGGACTGTCACTGGTGACCAAAACTCAATTTCAAATTCAAGTTGCTCCTCACTAACATTCAGACTCTAACTGAAGACATCACTCTGCACTACCCTACTGGGAATTTAATGGTTTTACAGCCAGGACCTGCAAATTCAAGATGAAGAACAGGAACAAAATCAGACACAGATTTACTTTCAAGGGGAAAAAAACACTCCTTTTGAAATTTAAGTTTCAGCTTAACTGTAGGATCTCTCTACCCAGACACCATGACATTGATAAAGAAATATCTGAAGATGCTCAAAAGAAAGTCAGCAGACAAGCAAGTCACCAGCCACGTGTTTGCTGCTGAACATCACGAATGATCACACTCAAGCTTCTCACAAGTGTTTGCATCTACATTTGACTGGGAGAAAGGGAACTCCATGGCAAACAAACCGCAAATCCCTTCCTGTCAGTCCCAAATCCGGTGTGCTTGGCTGGGCTGTGGCCTTCCCCATTTGCTCTCCTGGTCCCCACACTGGGAAGACAAGTCCACACATCCCCCAGCCTAGAGAGCCGGAATCAACGTGCAGTTATCTGAAATGCAGTTTGTGGTGAATTGTTACAGCACAGGATCAGTCCAACTCAACTGTCCAGTCCTTTTGTTTCAGAAAGGGCATTACAGCTGCTAAAAGGCACCCACTTCAGCTCATGGCCTTATACAACAGCTGCATTAAGCATTACTCTTATTAAATCAGTACATAATTATAACAGTGTTTTATTGAACCGAAAACCCTCAACACCTTGTGAAAGGTCATCAGTGACCAGCTCAGCCTCACCCACACAGACACTCTCCTGCAGCCTTGGGCATTCTCCAGCTCCACTTTCACCACCATTTCCAGCTGACCCAAGCACAGGATGCATCAGCCCAGGCATGGTTCCTGCCCTCCCCCTCGGCAGGGACAAGCACTCATGAGACCAAGCACAAAGCAGAGGTAAGAGAATAGGAACAAGGAGGAAAGAGAGTGCACCTTTCAGTGGCAAAACCCATGTAAAGGGAATGAAATGGCAGGTTCAGCTCCTTTGTGGCACCCGTGGAGCCAAGCACACTTGGCACAGCTTGGGAGCTCGAGCTGCCAATGGCTCTGCCTTGGCAATGCCTCGCTGTCAAGTGGTTTCCACAATTTTCCCAGGTTTGCTTCTCTCCTTGTATGCGCCAAAAGTCATATACATCAGATATATATACAAGAGGAACTGTGTGCAGACCCCGTCATATGGATGCATTCTGCAGCACTGTCCAATCAAACACTCTTTATGAGAAGTACTGCAGCCCCCAAGTTGGCTGAGCAGGTGGAGATGCTCCAAGACCCAGGGGAAAACTTTCTCATGTAAGTTGGCATTGCAAAATGGTGTCATCACTCAACTAAGGGTATCTAGGACAGTCTCTACAGCTGAGCTGAATGTACAATTCCTGGTATCTCTAAATGAGATAGGTGGCACTGCAGAAAATATATAGATCTGTTATTAAACACACCAGAAACTTCCCTATACCTTATAAATGGATCGCAGGGTTTTGCCAGAAGGACAGCCTTCCACCTAACATAGGGCACAGAACGAATTTGCTATTCAGCAGCAGCATCCTCATTGCAACCTTGGTATCTGAGCATCAGCTACTGAATGAGTCATATTACAACACAGTCACCAGAGCTGGAAAGTCCCCAACCCAGCAGGTCTCT
Source organism: Acanthisitta chloris (assembly GCF_000695815.1). Lineage (NCBI taxonomy): Eukaryota > Metazoa > Chordata > Aves > Passeriformes > Acanthisittidae > Acanthisitta > Acanthisitta chloris. The sequence continues at coordinate 23,942 of NW_008652715.1, forward strand.
CCCTTCAGCAAGGTTCATAAAACCTCATGCAGAAGCTGCTCTGCATGCCCCACTCATCTCCTCAGCCTCAGAAGAAACACAGAACACAGCTACTCAAACAGCTGCTCTGCAGACCCTGCAAAGCATGGTGAAAGGAACTGAATCCCAAACGAGAACCACTCAAGCCCTGGGCAGACTGGTCCAAGGGAGAGCACAGAGCAGGCATGGGGACAAGTAGGGACAACCTGCCTGCACTTCTGAGCAAGGTGGAGGAGGCTGGTTGCATTCAGGGGCGGCAGAGGAAGTACCACCTCACTGCAGAGATGCAGGAGGGAAGGCGCTCACTGTTCATCCTGCAGGAGTGCAGCCCACTCTGGGTGGCCTTATTTACATGACCTGAAGTGTAGCTTCCTCAAGCACCACATGAAAGGTGCTGCTGCATTGGCCAGACCACACCTGGGCACTCAGGACACCAACAACATTAGCTCATTACCAAGGCTATGCTTAACAAAGGGCACTGAGGTTGTCACACCAAGTGCTTCACTGAGTAATTAGTCAAGCCGAATTCATCAGTGATGGACTCGCCTGAGGAACAAGCAGAGCATACAGGATGGAGGCATTTGTTTGTGGATCCAGGAGCTGAGTGCAAAGGTAAGGTGGAGATGACAGTGCCAAAACCTGGGCAGTCTGTCCAAGGGCATGGAGGCCTCACAAGACACCTCTGCACTCTGACTTCCTCGAGGTCAGGTACAACACCAGCATCTGGAGGTTTCAGAGAAGGGAAAGACCACCTGTAACCCTGTGGATGGCTTCATGCTACTGTTTCTATTTTGTAACTCAATAATAACTTTACTGGAATGTATCTGAAGATGCAACACAAGCCCCCTGGGCCTGCACTGCTCATTACTATTTATATGAAAATGCTCAGACTGTATTTGAAAGGAGCCCACTGACACCTGGTATGGCTATAAAAGCATATAACCATCCTGAGATGCTGGCTGCAGACAGAGTAGGAGCTCCTACAACTGAGCAGCTTGATTAAGAGCAAACCCAGGCACTTTTGTTGCCCAGCCCACTCAGGGAAGAGACCAAAGAGCCCAATTCTCTCTTCTCCAATGTTTTTGCACCTCACAGCCTCTGATAACACTTTGCATGCTGTGGACTAACCCAGTGCTCCGCAGAGCAACTCCCAGAGCAGCCCAGCAGCCACCCATGGCTCAGAGCACATGATGTTCATTTGCAAGAGCCAGTTTTCCTTTGCAGGGCACATTTCCCCATCAGCAAGACCGGGACATTTGGCAGCTCCCCATTCCAGCCTTTAGGACCACCTTAAGGGCTGGTCCATCAACCCACATGCACTCCCCACAGCATCACAGCCATGCATGGTACAACTACTCCCCCACACTTCACAGTCCCAGAACCTTCTACCAAAAAAAATAAATCACCAAACGCTTCACAAACATTCATGAATTAAGTCCCAGCATCCCAATTAACTCCAGCAGCATTATCCCCTCATGCCCAAGAAGCACAGAAGCAGGCTGAGGTGTCCCTGTCTCCCTGAGAGCCTGCTGAGGAGCCAGCCATGGCAGACAGGCCTGTCAGCTCCCTCCCTCTGCTCAGCTACAGACCTGAGAGCCATTTCAAAGGCTCTTTCCAAAACCGAAGGAAAGCAGGAAAAAAAGAAAAAGCTTTCTGTTTTCCTTGAAAAGCAGGTCGTGCAACAAAGAAGGCACTAATAAAGGTTTCACCATCCAAATTAAAAGTCAAAGGCAGCAATAAAGAGTCTCTGCAATGTAAGAAACACGTTGTGCACGGTGTGAAATTTATTGCTGCCTTGAAGAATGAAGCCAAACATCTTAATATGGAAAAACACCACTACTTTTGACCCAAACAGATTGGGAACAGGAAGCAAAAACAAATCACCCAGCTGTGGCCTCCCCACATTAGGAGAGCAGCAGAGACACCAGTGTTTCCTGCCCACACTCGCCCTTGTCCGTGGCCACCCGGGTCTACATGCTGCTTGCCTGGGGGCCAATCCCTCCTAAACCAGACAGAGGCTGTTATTCAAGGTCTTGCAGGCAAGATCAGGCCTTTATTGAAGAGAAATCAGCTGGGGAGAGCTAGATAAATGGGACTGCAGGAATCATCCCAAATGCTGCATCCATTTGCAAACTGCACAGGGCCAGGCTCTCCTGCGAGGGGATTCCTCTTCTTTTGGTGGCTCTCTCGATTTTCATCACCCAAATTCCTGACTTGGGACAGGCATATTTCAGGAGTTAATTCTGGTTTTACTACATCATCACCAGCAAACCCTGAGAAATTAAGTCAAGCCTCAATTGGCTCAAAACATAATTGCATTTCTTTTAAATAATAGCTTTGCATTACTTCATTTTTGCTGGTTTTTTTTTTTTTTTGAGCTTGTGCATATTACATCCTAATTATATTTTCAAGCTTTCATTTGCAGCTACAGGAATAGCCCAGAAAGACATACAGATGAGCTAATTTTCAAATCATCACTTGAGTAAGGAGATGGAGGTTTAGAAAAGTGACAGATAGACCAAGGGACCTGCAAGAAATAAACACATGCAAAACTGACAGTTCGGCATCTCTTTTCTTAAATCCAGTAACTCAGTGCCAAAGAGAATGGCTTTAGGACCTTAGCAGACCAAATGCTGAATATCACACACTTAAGGCAGCAGAAAATGCCATTTACACAAACGCTATACACTGAACAGCAGCTCAGAACCTAGTACTTTGACTAAAATTCTGCTTTCAGAAAATCACATAAGCATCATTTTTATAAGCTCAAGCAGATTTTTCCTACAAGATTTTAAAAGATTACATGCCAGGTGTAGAATACTTCATAAAGCAGAATTAGATTTTTTACTTGCCTGGTTTCTTTTTTTTTTTTTTAAATAATAGCAACCAGCAAATTACAGCCATTAGTACAACACTGCCTTCGCAGCGGATTTATGGCAGCATTACCGAAAGCAGAATTTCACCCAACAACACTTCTGGGTAACACAGACATCTGCAGAACGAAGGCAAAAAAAAAAAAGAAAAAGCACATAAACATGCAGAACCACACATTTTGTGCATTACCATCCAAGACTTTTACAAGGACGGGTGTTTTGTGCCACTGTTCTGCAAGACAGTACCCTAAGCACGTGCACGGATGCTCTCCCGTCCTACCTCATCCTTTTAAATCTCTCACCTTCATGCTCCTAAATACTGCTGTGGCAGAGGGGCTGCACTGCGAGGAAAGAAACTCGGCTCACACTCCTGTTATCGTGCTACATGAAATCCTCCCTCTGCCCCAGCAAGCTCCCAGCAAAAACATCCAAGTTTATCACACCAAGGAAAGCACAGTAAGTGAGAGTCTGAAAAGGCAGTCAGAAGTACCGCCAAAAAATCAGAGCTTTCTCAAAAAAAAGAAAAAAAAAAAAAAAGGCCCTCCCTTAGGAAGCCTGCCAATCAAACCCGGTCACGAGGCTGTTTTCCGAGGGTGAATAGAGTTCTTATTGACACAGCTTATGTCTGCAGCATGCAGCCCTCCACAAGGCTTTCAAGAGCAGATCGGATTACACAGACACATTCTCTCCGATTTTATGCATTCAGAAGCCCTCAGACATAAAATACCCGGCTCAGAAGGCCACAGCTTTTCCAGCTCACTATCGGCCTATGTGCTTTCACAAAAAATAAAAAAGTAGGCAAACAGATCCTGGCACCTTCACTTGGGCTCCCGAGGCCTTCACCCTCGCTCAGCAGGGCCATGTAATTTGGAGGCCAAGCCACAGATTTGCTCCATGTGAGTAATACAAGACGACTCATTCCCATGGTGAGTACTTAGCATCAGGATGGGAGAAGGGAAAAAACAAATATCTGCTACACCATTTAAAATGGGGGACGATAACATCGCTCTGGGTAGACAATCCTTCCTGGAAGATGGCATGGAAAAAGGGGAGGATACACACCTTTTAAAAGAACAACACGCACTGCACACAGTTTAGCAGGCAAGAGGTGCCCAAATGCAAAAGCATCACAAGCACAAATTCAGGTAAATCACCTATCCAGGGGCAGCAATTTGCACACATGGGAACCTGGAGAAAACAAACTAAAAGAATCCGCTTATACAGTTTACAGTATACTTAGGGGGCATGATAAGGAACTCCATTCCAGCAGGAGACACACATATAAAGTCTGGGGTACCTATGATGCTGCATTACAGGTGAACAGAGAATTACAAAATGTTTTATTATAAATGCTCCAGTTTAAAGACTGAACTTCAG
>NW_008652715.1:28234-28897 GCF_000695815.1 Acanthisitta chloris
ACTAGTCAGGACCTGAGCATTGCCCTAGAGAAGGATGCGCTGCCCAGAGGTCTGAACTACATCAATTGAAAAGAATCATACAAAAAAACTCCATGTAAAAAGCAAACCAGTGTGTTCCACATGGCAAAGTGGATCCCTATCACCTAAGAAGGAACTCCCGCATCAACTCTGCCACACTGAATTGAAACTTCTCACAGAAATATTACATATGGCAAACACAGCAAATCAAGCAAACTTGAGCTTCAGAGCTTTTAAGGGATTTTAAGAGCAAACACGCACTGTTCAATAAAGACATCCTTCTCCTCTCTGCTTCCAGGCTGCGGTCGCTCCCCAAACAAGTGTTTCTATCATATGGCGAAAGATTTTTTTCCACATTTTCCTGCTCAGTGCCTAAAGGCTGAACCCAAGGAAAGCAAATGCAGGATGCCATGTCTGTCTGAGGTGGGAGTTCTTTGGTTGGACGTTTGCACTGTTTTCAGAGCCCACCAAGAGAGCCACAGCTCCTCGACTACCTTTCGAAACCAAGATCTAAGCTAACTCTGCTTTTCAGTGCACAGCCTCCCTCTCAATGAGCAGCTTCAATGTTTCTAGTACTCATTTTAGTTTCCACATGTGACTTCTAGTATGTTCATGGTCAGAAAAGTCTGTTCCCGTGAAGGCTGT
>NW_008652715.1:28941-32057 GCF_000695815.1 Acanthisitta chloris
TTGCTCCACTGCCAAAGCCAAGCTCACACCAACAGCACAGCAGGGGTGTCCTGCTGCAGGCATCAGTCACCAAATCGTGACTGCAGATTCATCATCTTCACCTGTGCCTGCATTGGCCACAAAGAAAACCCTGATTTGCTTTCAGACTCCTGACTAAGCTGCAGGCACTGGTGACTCGGAGAAGCCACTTGTGCATTTAGGAAGAGCCATTTGCCAGACACTAGCGATGCAGTTCTGCTGCAGTCCCGACTCATCCTGCCCAGCCTGTGCCCCACAAGTCCTTGCGCCAACACAACAGTTTCTGTGGCCACACGGAGAAGCAAACCAAGGAGCAGCGATGACTAAAACATGCATCACTTTTTTTCTTGTTATACTGCAAGATTATTTGTAATTCACAAGGATGGTGAAGAGACTGGAGGAAAGGGCTGGAAGCAGGACCACTTCTTCCACCACAGCACCAGCTTCAAAACTGATTTGCAAGCTATGCTGCAAAAAGTAAGAAAGCCAACCTTTCCCTCTTTGCAGTCACAAGTTTTTAAGTCACACTTTGAGATTCCCTCAAACATACAGAGCAGCCCCTCAAAACCTCACTTCTGGTGGCACTATGAGTGCAAAACTCTAAGGTCCATGTATTCATCTTGCCTAGATGGGGCAAGCCCAGGAGAAAATTTCCAGGTCTGTAAAAATCTCAGACTAATATTTAAGGCTCATGCCAGCCATTTCCCAAGAGAGAAGAAGAGAGCAGAGGAGGCCACCACTGCTTGAGAAATGGAACTGGGCAAGAAAACCACTAGAAAATCCTCTATGTTAATGCAACTTCCCAACATCTCAGAGGGACAGCTGCCCAGCATTCCCTACTGTCACTAACCTTCCTGTAGCACATGGTCCAGCACTGGGAGGAGAAACAGCCCAAGATCTACTTCCTCTTTCTCCATGTGGGTCCCTCACTCCTGCAAAGCAGTGGGAAGGATGTGGCACCCTGAGTTCTCCTGACCTGGCCAGCGGCTGCAGGAGGCTGCGCAGCAGTTTATAGCACCATGGGGCTGATTTCCTCGCTGCCCACCAGGTCTGCTTTGGGCCCCTGCCAGCATATCCCAAAAGGCCTGTAAGACAGCACCAGACCCACAACAGCCACACAGCTGCATACAGGCTCAACCAGTTGTATACGTAAAGCTCAACCACTTCTAGGAAGGCCAACTGTGCCCAATAGCAGACTGTGTACCTTCTTCTTCTGCTGTAAGCACATCCCATAATACCTAGAAGCTTCAGCAGATCCCATTGTCTTTCAAAGAGAAACACTCCAACACCGAAATAGCTCTCAAACTTTTCTGGGCCATCTCTACTTTAAAATGACTTCATTTAAATATGTACCATGTCTATATATATACACACGCACACACCAAGGGAAATTAGCATCCGTGAGCGGGGCTGGTGCCCACACACCGTAACTGCACAGCCTCCCAGGGCTGTGCTGCCACAGCTCCACACTAGTACAACCGACCACAAACCAGAGCTGCTTCAGAGCCCCACGAGGATCCTGCCCCACTGGCAGGAGCGCTGGAAAGACCACAGCCTGTGGGCTCTCCCCCTGACCACTGGCTAACACACATCTTTTTTGGGGTGTGGAGAGTGATGGGGGCAGGGAAGTTTTAAGATCAAATCACAGAGTCTTTTAAGTCCTTTGGTTCTGCACAAAATTGAACCCCCCAAGTCCTTCCATCAGCAGTTTTTCTCCCTCTCCCCAGGGCCAAGCTGCATGATTTGGACCTTGATTAGTAAATAAAGCTCCACGGAGCAGGACTGTGCCATGTAAAGCATTTCTCCAAACTGGAGAGCAGCACCATTGAAGCCTCCAGAACTACCTTAACAGCAAAATACCCACAAGGAGGACCCACAGGGGGAAAAAAAAAATCTCTGCAACCCCATGGAAGCTGCTGTATGGAAACTTTAACTGCATTACTTCTGCTCCTGCATAATCCCAGAAGAGCTAGTTTAATTCAGACTGCTCCAACTCAGACACTCGATAGTTTCAACGTGGTATAGACTATAACCTCGCTCTAATTACAGGATCACGTTACGTGTCCAACAACTGCTGCAATTTAGTCTTGCCTGATACACCCCAGCTCAAAATTGCTCATCCTACCTCTCACTCCCATACTCTCAATAAAGGTAGGGATATCCAGCAACACCTCAGCATCTGACAGGCTCGAACCCCAAACCTCCAACAGATTAAGCCATTATTTCCTCGCGGTAACGAAGGCAACAACTTCCACCAGTACAGAATCAACTAGTTCTAGGCAAATAGCACAGACACGACACTACAGCTCACACATTTGTCTGTGCAAACGCCACACAGGATCCCTGCTAACAGCCACAACACCACGAATTCGCACGTCGCTTCCCGAGCCAGGTGCGGATCACACGCAGAGCCTATCCGAGCAAGACGAGAGTTTTCAGAGACACAAAAGCCGCAGGATCAGGCGCTCGGAGTTTCACTACCTCAAAGGCTGGGGGAACGTTCCTTACAGCAGCACACGTCTCGCCTTTGAGCTCGAAACTGCATCCGCAGCTCCCGCTGCCATGAAAGGGGAAGGTTTTTCTCCCCGCAGCCTGAGCCGAATGCTAACAGGTCTCTGCCTCGCGTCTGCCTCGCCACGGCTTCATGCTCGGGCGGCGAATATCGTGCGCCCTGGGCGGGCGATCCGTCCGGCCATGGCTCGGCGATGATTCAGCAAGGGGGAGGCTCCCGCTCGGAACACACCTCCCGCGAGCTGTCACACCGCGGGGCCGGGGCGCGATGCGAGACACAACTTGGCTCTGTCTGCCATGGCTGCACTTCCCCAAACGCACAACCTGCCCCTGGCAGGGGCCAAGGGGGGCTGAAGGGCGAGGCGGAGCGGGGAGGTGTTTTCCATCACATGGAAATCAGCGGAGGGAACATCTCGAGGCTTTTAACTATGACACGAGTAAATGAAGCACGCACACACACAAGGAAAAAAAACCCACACAACCCCAAAAAAAAAAAGCCAGACACTTCGGGAGCCAGCATCAACTTCGCCAGGCTGTGTTCTTTGTTTCTAGGCAGACTCCAGTGCGGCGGCAAGAATGAACAAATG
>NW_008652716.1:0-28014 GCF_000695815.1 Acanthisitta chloris
CCGCGTGTCTCGGGGTGCCATTGTAATGTGGGTTTTGTTACAAGAAGAAAGTCCCTAAAATGCCGTACAGGGAGCGTGAAGGTGAAGCCCCCCAATGATTAAACGCTTCGGGAAGGATACGAGGAGCAACGGGGCAGTGTGACCTTCCTCCCCCAGCGCTGAGGGTGTGGGAAGTCCCGTGAGCGCAGCGCTGCACCCCCAGGATGCTCCACAGCAAAGCTGCGAGGGACGCGGTCTCGCTGTGGGCATGGCTGTAGTCTGCTGAGAAGGGTTTCATTTCGGTGACTCACCTGGGCAGAGTTATTTCCTGGTGAGAGCTTGGCAAGGTACTATTTCTGCCGCTCCTAGTGAGATACCTGGCAAGCAAAATGCAGTCCTTGAACTCAGCGGGTGCTCTGCTGCTGACTTTGGCAGTGTCTGGTACCACTTTCTCCCTTGAGCATTAGATGGCACCAGGACTGAATTGTCCTTATGCTGTGTGTGCCTTGTCATCTGTGCCCTTTAAAATTGCTGGCCTAAAATGGCTGACAGAAAAGGTAACTTAACCTGCTTCATGCAACCATCCTAAAGTATTTTAAAGATCTATATTTTTAAGTTGGTTTTTATTTAAATAAAGATATACAATCCACAAAGCAAACCATGGTATTCTTATATGATCTCAAGCTAAACCAGCTGACCCTACAGCTTGCACCCAAGGCTGCAAATTGCCCCAGGTATTTAAAGAATTCAGTCTAACTACCTTAAAATTCAACAGAGGTTAGTTAACTGAATCGTTTGCAGGTTCTTCACTGAAGTATAAAAAGTCATGGGTGCCAAGGAAGACAAAATACAGAGATTTCTCTAGTCCCTTTCCAGCCATATTTGGTATGATCCTGGAAGTTTTACTTTTGTAGGACCTTTCATTAAAAGTATTTGAGCATTCTACATGAAAATGATGAAGGACTTTAATAAAGCCACCATAAGCTACAGCTTCCCAGGCTCCTACTATGGATTTTAATTTTTTTTTATAGGTGGGACTTTATTGTCTCACTCCCAGATGGAGAAAAGCACCAGATGACACCTCAGCTCCCACTTCAAAGGGAATCTGTGCAGGCGCACTGTGTATTCAGGACAATATTTAGCATGCAAAGGCTGCAGTTCAGAGTTTTGCTTTGCTTTGTTCTCCTTAATGACATCTTCAGATATTCCTCCTGGAGAGATGGGTATGCAAAAAAACAGTCAAGGCTAAGGCATGGCATCTTTTTATCTATGTCAAAGTACATCTACCTCTTTCCCCGGGCAGCAATACACTCTTATCTTCCCAGATCGAATATACTCTGTCTGCGTCTGGAATCATGTTTACAAACCATCCACTGCAGCTGGATTACAGCAGCACCCTTATGTCTTGCCACTCCTGACCCTTTCATTAGTGAGAACTCAGGATATCTGGCGTTTCTTCTGTTAGAGAACAGAGTAAGGATAAAGCACAAGGAGAACCTCTTCTTAGCTTACTTCCAGACTGTGCTTTGCTTCTATATTCTTGCTTTCAGACTGCGGTTTCGCAGGCAGCTGAGCTGATCAGATGGCTCTGTTCCTCCAAAAGGAAATCTTGCCTCATCTTCTTCCTCCTCTTGCCCTTCATCTTCCCCCTCATCTCACTCTCCATACTCCCCTCCTTCCACCACCCAGTGCCTGTGCTACATGTATGACCTGTGAATATCTGAGGTTTTCTGCTGGGTTGGTGAGTTGTCAGTTCAGAGAGAGGTAAGGACCAGCACCGGGGTAAACAGTGTGCCTGCGAGGCCAAGAACGGGGAGGAAGGGGGAGGTGGGGAGGATGGTGTCCCCATTTCTGCAGAGATAAAAGTATTAAACCAGCGCATCACATCTCTCAAAACCACAGTGCTGCTTTTTCTCAGGCAAGTAGGTGAATCTCAGTTCATATCTGGATGACTTTCTCATTCTCTCTCACATTTCTGCCCCTTTCCTCTCACGTACAAGGCTTCATTTCCTCCAGTCCCCTGCCCAGTCCCATATCAGATCTCAGGACACCCCCTAGCAACAGATGACCTGTGCTGTTTAGATCTGTTTGTTTGTGTCCTTGGGCAGAGGTTTTCCATTGTTTTAGCTGACACTAAAAAAGAACAACTCATTGATTCCTTTTTTAGCCTGAGTGGAAAATGGCTATTACATCCATCAGGACTGCTTTCTCTTTCTGATGTCTCTCTTAAAATGCCACACTGCTTCAAGCAGTACCTCTGCCTGCCAATGTACAGTTCAAAATCAGCCAATGTTCTCTCTCTTACACCAGGATCCTAAGTTTCTAATGCCTCTACTAGACATCTGTGCATGTAAAGCTGGGGAGGTGTTAAATATTGATACTGTCTTCCAACAAAGGACTCTATTCTGAGGTGAGGAGAATGCAGTTGTTTCTAAAGTTTCTTTTATAAAGCTTTCAAATGCAACCAAATGTGGAAAGTTCCATAGTGTCATGGTGTATTTGAATTTTTTTCTGTTACTCCTTGTTTCTTGTTAACTGAACTGGTGTGTCTTACTTTTCTGTCAACCACTCTTAGCAGTTTTATGTGTTTCTCTCTCTATATATATCTATTTATCTGTCTCTGTCTAACTGTATATTATTCTCATTTCTTGGGACAGGGGGAGGGAGGAGACAAGCAGAAGTTGTTTCTGTGACAGACATTTCTTCAGCTTGGTTGTTTCCTAGATCGAAGTTGAAATCGATTTACACTGTTTCAAGGCTTTTCCCACAATGGCTGGCTCTTCCTCTCTGCCTTATTCTGCCTTCCACACCCCTTCTTCTCCGCACAATCCCCTCAGCTTCACCTGCGAGATCTACCAGAGTCTTACGCAAATGGCCCACAAAATATTTGCTGTCACACTGTTCCTTTTGTGCTTTCCTTGAATTCATTCACAAGGACTTGTACGAAGAGTAGACTTAACCTTAGATACATTAGAGCACAGGTAAGACTAGCAGCTTTATTTGTATAACTCCAGTGACAAAAGTCTGCATCAGGAATGTCATTTTTATCAGCAAAATTCTTTTTTTTAATGCCATTGCTTAAAGTGTTGATCTGGGAATTTTTTTTCCAGATTGCCTGTTTTGGTTAGGTGGGGGAATATGGCCATGGCAGCAGTTTTTTAGCTTTGTCCTGAGTTAAATCTGCTACCACTTCCAAGTCTACCTTTCCTGTAACAACTCAAGCCAAAAAGAGCAACGTAAAATCCTGAGGGCTAAAGCAGAAGGGAAAAGATGGCACTTACTATTATAAACAGAATAGGATAAGAAAGAAAACATATCAAAAGCCATATGAGTCTGTTTATCAGCCTCTATATTCTTCTAAATAACCCAGAGCCTGCTGAAATTGGCAAACCAAATGGTGCAAAAATCTTTGGCATTCTTTAGCATGCAGATAGTTGGGATTGCAGACTGTTCATGTTTTCACATAATTTAGGACCCAACCTTTACAGCAGAATCTCCAATTTTTATTAGTCTCTAGGCAGTACTGTAATCTAAATCTTAAAAATAACATAATTTTCACAATCTGTCTAAAATGTAGCCACTACAACAAAGCATGAAATAAGCTTGACAAATCTATTTCAACTTGGCTTGTGCCTCCCGGCACCTCAGTCATCCCTGCTGTGAATAAAGCCCATTAGAGTGGGTAAGTTGTACCACAGCAATGAATGATGCCATAACCCAGCAAGCTGCTTTGCATGGCTGGCTTCTGCACCCACGTGGAACCCTGGGGTCCACCAAGGCACTGCAGCTTGCCTGACTGGGTCTGTAGTTTGTCTGCTGGGAGATTACCATATGCAATATGCAGAAATGTACCTGTGTGTACAGTACTCAGTTGCACACTCTTAATTTCAAAGAATTGTTTGCAACATGATCCAGAACCTCCCTGGTTTGAGGGCACTTGGAGGACTCCGATGCTCTTCCCTTAAAGGTGATCCTGTTCTCAGTTTCAATACAAATGTTTTATCTGAGTCCTAACTGTATGTCAGACTACAGGAAGGCAACCCTTATATTAATTTATCAACACTTTTATTTGCTCATTAAGCATCATGATTTGGCCAGTACAGAAGAAGACTCAAATTAAAGACTGTTGCTGCCCCAGGGACTTTATAATCTAAATCAGATACAGAAAGAAAAAATTCTCAGGGAAGCTAAGGACATGGAATAACTTTGAAGGCTCACTCTATTTTCCCTTAAGCTCTTTTCCTTCTCTCATTTCCGTTCACAGAAATAAAAAATGTGTGCAAGCCCTTGTCCTCTAGTATCCTAGCAGCTGCTTCCTTCTCCTTACCAGCCACACAAATGCCATTTCGCCCTCTTTTATACATTAAATGTGTGCTGCAAATATCTGTTGTCTTTTACGCTCTGTTGAGCTGATACTATCGCTCCTTTTTGCTTTGCCCATTAGCACCCATGGCAGAACAGTTGCATGCATGTGATTAATTTACCTGCTTCAGAAGGTTAAAGGCAAATTCAGCTTGCTCCATCACAATATGTCCTAGCATAGAGTGTCATAGTCTCAAGTTTCTGTTTCCACCTCAGGAGATTTTTGTACCTGTCCTTTTGTCTCCTTTTCTGCTGCATTAAATGCAAACTTCCTCACTTGGCCTCCCAGGCCTTCCCTGGCTGGCACGTGGCCCTGTCCATATTGGCTGTTAGATCTTGTGGCAGGTCCTACAGATCACTGCTGTTTTCTTTGACCTTGGCTCACCCACATGTGGAAGGAGCTCTCCTGTCCATCAAACCCCATGATATTGCTAAAGTTGTGTTTGTTCACAGCCCAACAGAATCACATCTGTGGCAGCTGGGTCACCACAGATTTCTACAGCTGCCCTCATCTCATACTTCCCAGCCAGATCACTGGGATCTCACATATTTGCATTTAGTGCTATATAGCATTGTTCTCCCTTGCAGCAAACAGTATCTTTACAGAGATGACCAATCCACACCTGAAGCACTGAAGTCTACTGGATAGACCCACGCACTGTGAGACCCTACTACTACTGTTCCTTTGGAGTCCTGGGACTCAGGATACAGCCTTCTGTGCACTGATGCGCAGGAAGAATGACAGCTCTGCTGAGGTGAAGTGACAGGTTGCTCACCTCCCTTGTCCCAATCACCCTATCGTTGCTCTGCACCCTTGTTTTCACCCTTTTCCCCCTATTTGCTGAATATCACTGCATTCCTATGGCTCTTCTGGACCTGTGAGTGTCTTTTCACAGAGCCTGTGGGAGTGTGAGCATGCACACAGTGCTTTTGGACATCAGCTAACTAGCCCAGTGCCCCTGGGCACCCCTGTAGTACAAACAATTCCAATTGCATCCTTGCTCTTCGTCAGGGTTTGAAGCAAGTAGGCGGATGGAATGTCTGTGGTGTGGGATTGGAACAAAATTCTCATTTACCAAATTTGTCAAGATTTCTATTAGTCAAGGTCTTTCGTTTGTTGTGGTGGTTTTTAATTCCCTAAAGTTTTTTTGTTGATTTTCAAATCTTTGCTGTGTTTACCAGCATTTCACAAAGAAGGAAGGAACTTGCCTTTCCAGTCTGATACTGGGGTTTTTTAGGATAAACTTCTGAAAAGCTGCATGAGTTGCACAATACAAAGCACAAAAGGCTCTGTCCTGTTTAAATGGATTTCAATGTGGTTGGCTCTCAACGCTGCTCAGACAACAGCAGACCATGTCTTGTGTTGAAGGGTTAATTTCTCTGCTAGCTGCTCTGCCACACCTAAGACAAACCTTCCAGCAGGAGTCATGGGCTGCAGGGAGACCTGTCTGCTTAAAGCATCACCTGGTATTTTCAGGAGAAGTTTCACATCACACCAAATTTTGGACAACTGCTATAGTGACAGCTGCTTGCTTCCTGTGAGTCAGGCCTTGGTGTGGTCAGAGCTAAACTGGATGCAAGAGTAAAATGCTGCTTTTTTCTTATTACTGCACTTGTTTTGTGGATGAGCTCACACTGGATCTGCTCTGGGCCACTGCTCAGCTGCACAATCCCTGAAGTTGCCTCCAGGGAAGCAGCCAGAGATGGCTGGTGGGGGAGGAAGGGGAAGGAACAGTGAAAGGGCTCCTGGCAGGCAGCAGCCACAGTCACTGCATTGGATGTAATAAGAAACCTCACTTTTAATGTCAGAACAACTGACATTGTCAGCCTGGCAATGGGTCTGTGCGTGGTCTCTGTGTTCATCAGTTCTACTTCTCCCCTCCTTTTTTTCCTGATAGGAATGGCATCCTGGGAAGACAGAAGGAGCAGCAACATAAGTTAAGAGCTGTCCCATAGCAGTTGTCAAAAGTATCCCTACTTTTGCATTTGAGATATGTTTTTATGATGCTTGGACATTACCTTTCTACTCAATTCACAAACTTGTAAAATACCCCACCCCATTTTATATATATTTTAAAACATCCTTCAGTTCAGTAAGGTCACTTGGCTTAACAAGAACAACGAAGTATTTCCCCAGGAATGCTCAGCATGAGAGAGGTTTCCTTTGTGATACTGTAATTCTAGTAAAGCAGAGCAATAAGTATGCATCTCCAGCCTATGACTTGTTCACATCGTACAGCCCAGACTTTCCAGCATTGTTCACAATTTCAAGAAAAGGAGAAGAGAAGTGAGAAAAGTAAGACCATGGCTTATGACATCAGGATCTGGAGTGGGCTGTAGCATACTACTTGTTAAGTATTGTCCTTGGGCCAAAGAGAGTGAGATATCTGTCAAAAATGTAAACCTATTTTAAAATTTCCTTCAGGAAAATTTACTGAAGGACCACCTTCTCAAATCCTGAATGGATTTGTGAAAATACGTTTACTCTCCAGAAACCCTCAACTTCTTCCTGATTATGGAGTTGCAAAATTAAATAACATGCAATCTCTCCCCAATATTTTTCTCTTTAGGATTCTTCAAAGCTATAGAGCTAACAAATCGAGTTTCCTTCATATTTTTGAGGCTGATTAGTGGGATAGTGATATGATTACAAGGATGAAACACTGAAGAAGCTGAAAGAAACCAAAGAGATATTTCTTAGTTTCCCAGGAAATCCCTGTGGTCAGTTGTTATGATCTTCTCTATCTGCCATAGTAGAGCATTGAGCACACCAGCACAGGGTGAAACAAGCTGTGGTGAGGTGACTACCTACCTGCCCAGTGTGGCTCAGACTCTACACTAGGCAGATGAATTATGCAGGAAAAATAAAGGTAATATTCATTTGTCATTTGTAAGGAAACATCCAGACTCAAAGATAAAACCTGAGTCTAAAAGAAATTCTCAACTATCTCCTCTGGGAGGGTTAGACAACAACAACAAAAACCCCCAAAGCTGTGTTCCTGCCTATGACTTGGTTCTGTAGTTACTGAAGTCAAGAGCAATATTCCCACTGACTGAAGTTGTGCAATTATGAGTCTTGACTGCCTTAGAGGTAAATCATCCATCTTCACTCTGCTAAAAAAGGAGCTTACAGTCCCCTTCCAAGAGCAGTAAAATGTATGTACCAAGAAACACCTGGCCATTTCTGGAAGCAACAGTGAACAATACAGAGTTTTTTGCATGAATTGCATCACTCAAATGATTGACATGAAGCTATCATCAGTCAAAAGCATGGCTCAACCATATATACCTTGCCAGCAGACCAGTTAGTTTTCCTGCAGTCTTCAATAATTCATAGCACAAGAATTGGATTCCTGAATAATACTGCCCCTTCTGAATGGAAAGCATTTAAAATAGATTAATAATAGTAAAGTTTATGAGCTATACATTCTTTACATAGATTGTAATGGAAACATAGTATTTAACTGGTTGTCTGTGATCAAATCTAAGGCTACTTGTATATTGGTATATTGAATATCCCTACCATCCTGTAGCTTGCCACAGAAGCCACAACAATCCTAACACGAAAACCACGGGTCATTCCCATTGCCTTTTCTCCAGTAAGACTGCCATTTGCTTTCAATAAAGAGTTGCCTGAGTAAAGACAATAGAAGCAGGTCCCATATTTGAAAAACAAGAACAAACACAAATAAATATGAACCAGGAATGACAGTGAAGGAGCCAAAAATAAATATCCAGAGGAAAAAAAAAGTGCAAGAGAAATAGACAGTTTAATGAGACTGACAGTGTGGAGATTAAGACAATTTTCATGCTAGTTTTAAACCCAAATTAAGAAGAAAGAAAGAAGTATTTTATAAAAAAAAATCTGTAGACATGTTTTGGTCTATCATTCTTTTCTCAGTATGCATGGGGGCTGTCGTCTTGTTTTGGTTTAGGAGACCTAAAGAGATGTCTTTCAGTGTGAAAACATCTTTGAATAAATCACATTACCATATTTGCTAGACTGTGTTTTCTCTTCTGTTTTGTACAAGTCACAGGCTGAGTTTGTGAGCCCTATGCTTAGCCTCATGGTACCTTTCTTCTCCAAAGCAGTAACTTCTGAACACAGTTTGCATTTATTTCTCGAGTTTCAGGGTGTGTTCTTGGCATGAGTGGGCAGAACTCCCTTGATTTTAGTGAATATTCAGTAATGAAGAGGGCAGAAGGCCTTTTCCCTGTGTTTATCAGAACTACAGTCTCAGGCACTTTTCTAAGCGTATGGTGAACCAAAAATCCATTAACGCCTTCCATCCATCCTTTCTGTTTGTCCTTTCAGTACAGCTGGGACACACGCACACTCTGAATAATTCCTCTCCCAGACAGAAATAAAACCCCTTAATAATAGTGTGGGAATGGCTATGAACCCAGTTCTGGAGTTAGGGAGGGAAGGGAGTGCGAGGAGCCTGAAGTGTAAAGAAAAAAAAGAGCATTAAGTCCTTAGCACAGAAAGCAAGGGCATAAGGCCCTTAACATAAGGAAGTTAGGGTCAACTGAGCCACGAGTGGGAAAGTTGAGAGGAAGACATAATCCTTGCGCTGGGTAGGAGGGTTGGTGGCAAGGGAAAATGATATGGACAGAGAGCCTTTGGTGTGTGTGGGAAGAGAATTGAGATTTTGGCACACTGGGGTGTGTGTCTCTGTGGACAATGGGAGGTGGGAGTGATTATGGTACTTTTTCAGCAGGGAGTGGGTGAAGAGGGACACCAAGCCACCACAGGGTAGTAAAATAATGGCCACATGATGTCTTAGGTATGAAACATAGGCCTGAGGGAACCCTGAAACAGGAGGTGTCACATAGGGATGTGTTTTGTGTGCAGTATGAAAGGTGGCTTTAAAAAGAACAAATCTTATGGATTCATAGAGTCAGGCAAGACAAATGGGGACATCAGTTGAGCTGGGTGTTTCTGGGAATCAGCTCCTCTGGAGTCCCCTTCCATAAATTCCCCCACATTGTCTTAAGGTGACTGGAGAGAGAAACCTGCTGTCCTCAAAGGGCTCTTCAGTCACTGGGGTGAATTTGTTCAGTTGCCAGGCAGGCTCTCATGTGGGACAGTTACCCCTTGCCACTTCCACAGCCACCACAAACATGAACTTGCCTCCTGGCTATCCATCTCCTCCAGGGAGCCATGTGTCACTTTGGAGAAGGGTTAGCAAGGATATGCCCTGCTAGGGCAGCACATCCTTGTGGCCTGAACAGCAATCTTTTAATGAGTGATGGCAAGTTGTGTTCAGTCTGTCCAGCACTTTGGGAGTGCCTTCACGCAGCAACAGAATGAACAGATGCTGAAAAGACAGTTTACAGGGAGCAATTTCTTAGTTCTCCACCAAACCTGTAACCCTGCACATATGGCCTGTCCACCCATACTCCAGTATGCCCCATTTGTCTCTCTGTGACAATGTAGAGGCATTAGTATCTTTTCAAGACTCTTTTGCCTTATTGTCATACAACGGTTTGTATAATTTTCTGATCTAGCACTTTCAGTTTGGTTAGATATTTGCATTCTTACTAAAACACATCCTGAACTGCACAGCTTCATGCAGCTTTCTCTCCACCACAGAGCTACTAACAACTACTCAGAGACACAGGCTCCTTTCCTAACACTGTGCTTATAACCACTGACTTCATCTGACAGGTTCACATCTGCCTCAGGAAGCACCAGCACCAGAGCAAGACTCTACTCTCAGCACCATCTCAAGACTGCTGTCTTGTGCTTGGGGAAAGGCAGATATGGCTGGGAACTTTTACTGCCAGTATGTGCTACAGACAGAGGCTGCCCATTTTGGGGTGAATCAGTAGAAGTCTTTTGGGGGTGGTAGGTTTGAGCAGCCTGTTACAGTGTGGCTATAGAACTTAGATTTAGGGCACAAGAATCCTGTGTAGGAGTCCTTGAGGAGACACACTATAGTTCCAAAACTTAATGAGAAGTCAAAGAAATAGTTTTTTATTGTCCATCCCTGCAGATGTTGCTGCTCTAATTTCATACTCAGTTAAGTAGGCAGAGTAGGATTACACATAATATGATTAACCATTAGAAATGGAGAAGAGCAATTAGGATCAGAGTGCATCCATTTTTAGAAAACTGAAGCGAGGGACACAGGACACCATAGTGGTATGTGCTGTACAGACACAGGACAGGTCTCTACCTCTCAGGACTGAGCAGTTAAGCTTAAAACTGAAGACAACAGATCAGAACAGACAAACCAGACAGGACAACATCTCAGGCATCATTCCAGGCTAACATGGCAGTCTTTACTGTTGTCAGCTCTTCTCAAAAATGATAGTTTTGAGGAGTGCAATGAAGTTCTTGAAGGACAGTATAAGATGACAAACTTGCTGATGTTTCTGGAGAAAGCCTTCCTGGGAGAAAGATGGGGGGGGCAGAAAGTTTGAAGATCTCTATCTTAACTGAGCCATAGCATTAGCACATTCAGTGCATACATTTGGTATGGCTGTATAGGGCACCTGAACTAGCTTTTTATTGGCCTGATCTGTTCAAAGGATTAAAAAAGTGGTTGGATAGAGTGAAGAGAGAGGAAAGAGAAAGAAGAAAAGCCACATCTGCTGTGTCATAGGCTGGTTGGAAATGTGGCAGCATATTGCAAGCACGCACTGCTCCCCACTTTGATGCAATCTCATTTTTTTTTCCTCTCTGGCTGAGATCAAGGCTGGATGCGGAGAGAGAAATGGACCTTTGCAGAAATACAATGTTTTGCCTGTCTTCTGACCAGGCACATATGTAGCTCTGAATCTGAGTAGTGTCAGTTGACAAAGTAGGATGTGTCAGTAAATTCCCTACTGGAACTGCTTTCATTCAATCGACTTCGAGTTTTTGCATGGTGCCCCTTGACTTGATGCTGAGTGGTTCTGTGGTAAATGAAGCATTTTGCATTTCCAACTTGGGACATGGCAGAAAACAAACAGGTTTTCTAATTAGAAAAAAAAGTAACCCTGTGCAGGAAGGAAGGATGTTCTGAGAGTCCTTTCACAGTATCTCCAGGCAAAGAAGGGACCCATTTTTGTCTCTTAGCGGTTTTCCCCTCAGGGATAGCTGGAAGCCAGCCTTGACCTATGGCAGTCCCCTTTAATCTCCAGTTGTTGATTAAGTTTGGATAGACTCTTCCCTCCCAGTTTTCTTGGATGTCACAATTGGCAACCACACATTTATTGCCCACTTACTATGAAAAAGGCTAAGACTGGTCGTGGTAGTGAGATGCTTGTGAGCCAGGTGATGTGTTGAAGTACAAAAGAGAAAACAAAATATATCTACAGAGCACACATGGAGTATGCAAACCTTTCGACTGTGCCAGATAGATCACCTTGAAGCAATTTCCTGATGTAAATTAGCTCCCCTTGAAACATCCCAGAAAAAAATGTCAGTCTGCTGCAGGAAAACTGAAATACTTCTTGTAGAGGAAGAGTAATAATGGAAATACAATCTGAAAAAAAATGTGATCTATAGGTGAGTATCAGAAACAGGGAAAATACAGCTGTAGAGAGAGGTAATAGATGAACTGATGATGGGAGAGCAATTTGTTGGTTTCTCAGATTTGCTATCACAAGGTGCTTTCTAAAAATGAAAGTTTAAATTGCACAGAGTACTATTTTGCAACTCTAATATGAATATGTACTATCATAGTATCCAGAATGGTTCTGTAGTTGCAATCAAACAGAAATGACAGAAAGAATGATACTAGAATAACACTAGAACCCTGAATAAAAATATGTGCCCTAGTCTCATACTTGCCAGCAAGTTCCTTTATCTAGACCCCAGTGCTATTGAAAGTTCTTCACTCTACACATCTACTATCATTGGTAACAGGCAATGTGTGGAGTACTATCGTTCTCAGGGTGTGTCCCTTCTCTGCCCTTCCTCTTCCCTGTCCTCGCTCCTGTTGTGATCATAGGCCTGTCTAGATGGAGACCCAATGGAGCACACTGCAGAGCCTTCTTTTCCCATACACCTGAATATTCTTCCAGTAGAAAACAGGATGCAGGAAAGGACAAAAAATTTGTGCATCAGAACCTGATCCCCATATGCAGTTACAGCGTGGCCAGGCTAGATTTTGGGACCTGACATCTCTCGTCCCACAATTTTAGATACACCCAGTGGGTACAAGTTGCCTGATGGCAGATTTCAAAAATCAGGGATTAAACTGTGTTTCTTACTGCCCTCCTCTGTAAAACAGGATTAATACTTTACAGCAAAGCAAGGAATGCAGACAAAGTCAGGTTTTTTTCATGATCAGACAAGTGCACCAGGAGCATAATTATTTGTCTGTAAGCACTTGATTTGCAGGTGTCTTCAAAATTAACCATGAAAGGTGGTGTTAACATAGATATTCTGAACATCTGAATGTGAAATGGCTGCTGTTACAATTAAAAAAGGCAAAGGAAGCCTATGGAAAACTGATAGGGAAATGTCCAGCTGAGATTTCAGTTAATTAAAGCATGTAATTTATTAAAACAATAAAACACAGTGAACTGATTCAAGACCATCTGTCCATAGTAATCCTAAGTATATATTCATAGCATTGCATCATTTGAGTAATAACCATAGTTTTCAAAGAAAGATAAATCCAAGTGTAAATTCTTTGTGTGAGCACAATGAGGACCCTAGTCCTCAGTCAGGACTGGGCCTCTAGATGCTTTGCCAATATAAAAAAATAGCATTAAGGAAAGGGAATGAAAAGTAGCTGAAGACTAAACAGCAGGTTTTAACATGTTTAAAATTGTTGACTAATATATATCCATGACTGAAGAAAAGCATATAATGACTCCTTAATTACTCAAATTTTGCCCTGTTTAAACAGTATTTTGTTATTTTGAGTCTTCCTCCATGGACGTTTATTAGAAGCAGAATAAACAATGATCAAAATATGCACTAGAATGTTTTCCTTTGGGGAAAAGAAAAAAAAAAGAAGAAGAAGAAAAGCATCTTTCTCCCATGACAGTGTTTGAATTTTAATGTAAAACGCATTTTGAGCTAATCCTCCCTTACACAGGCTTGTTCTTGCATTGAGAGATGACAGGCTTTTAAATCTGCCAAAGATGAGTTCAGATCTTTCTTTCCAGCTCTGCATTGCTTCTGCAGTACTTACTGACACCACTGCTGCTTAGGGGAGCATAAGGAGTCTACCTTAATTTAAGGGTGAGCTGTAGGAACAGGAAATGCTGACAGCTGGGCTGCAAAGGTGAAGAAGGAACTGACATTAAAATCATCTTTAAAAGAACAAAGTGGATAAGCAAGAGTAGCAAATAGTCAGACTTTAAAGGAGATTCTTTCTATATTCACAAATTTACATTAGCTGGATCCGTGTTGGCATTTGCAAGATGTTAAGGTGATGCCTATGCTAGCAAATCGAATTGCTTATGATCCCACTGAGGCCCACTGTAACTACCCGTTTTGCTAAACTCTCTTATCTCCCCAGACAGGGTGGCTGCATCCAAACTGCATCTTGTGAATGGTCCGTGACTGATTACCACACAGCATCTAGGGGCTGTGTGGGGAAGGGCTGCACACCCTAGCACAAGTGTCAGGAGATCCTTCTGACAGCATATCATGCTGGGATCCTTCTTCCAGTTTAATCACCTGGATGCTCAAATTCCAGTTCCAAGGGACATTAACTATTTCCTTCACCAGTATAGGGGGGACAGTGCATTTGTGTACTAACATGAATCAATGTGCTGAATTCAACAGAACAACTCATAATAACGAAGACATAGTGCTACCATGTTGTACTATATATGTAAAACTACAATATGTTTAGTAATTATTACAACATCAGTCTCTGCATACTCATATGTATTTGTTCTGTGAAGCCACAGATCTCTAAATACTTGAGAAGATCTGGTGGCTATTTATATGCATAGAGTTACTTGCATACTTAAGGGTTTGACATACTGTGGTCGAGACAAAGACAGACATTAAAACCCACTGGGAATGCACATTAAAACATTTAGTTGTGGCTTTTTTGGAAACTGAAGAATATGTTATATTTCTGTTAGTACTTCACTATGTCCTGATTCAGAAAACTGGTAGTATGAATGATTCGGTTTGGGGAAGGTAAGGCCCTCACCACAAGACAGGAGATGTATGAATTGTGGAAAGTAGATAGAAGCCTACCTGAATTTGAAAGCTAGCACAATTTTGTTGTGTTTTTCTCCAATAAAGCCTTTGAATTCACCTATGCGGAATAATATGGGGGATAATATATTTTATTGTTTCAGCAAAGGACATACCAAACATGCAGTGACCTGCTAAGACCTAACCAATGTGGGGTTAAGGGTAAGAGGTACGAGAGCATGGGAAGTAAAATATTCCTTGTTCAAATTCAGTGGATAAGATTCATGAACATTCTCTTAAAATTAAGCCTTCTATGCATAGTTATCAACCCTCACTTCCTGGTCACACAGGATCTGGTTCTACATTACAGGCCTGCAGCAAAAGAAGCAAAGCAAGAGAACAGGAATGAGTGGGAGACAAAATGAGTATTTATTTTTTACTCTCCTAAGTAATCAAGTTATTTCCATATGCCACACAGCAAATGAAACCTGGTTTCCAACTCTTTTTCATCTGATGGTGAATCCTCCACCACCTGATAGTGGTGCCACCTCTGATTAAAACTCCTTATGAGGTTGGGACATATAATATTTCTCTCCTGTGTAGATTATTTTATGCCTAACATGGCTTGGGTTGATGGTATACATTTTCTTCCATATAAGGCTGTAGGCTTTCCCTCTGCTATATTCAACTGTCTGTTTTCATGATCTGTGTAGGGACCTAGTGTACTTGAAACTGCTGGCTTCAAGTAAAACTGGGCTCAGAATGGTCAGGACTGGTTTGCAAGAGGAGGACAGACAGACACACAAGAGCACACATATGCTCAGAGCAAGACTGCATCATTGCAATTTCCATAGAAGCTAAAAATAAATAAACACAGAAGTCTGATTTTGCTGCACAATGTCTTCCATAATTGTAAAAGTTCAGCTGGGCTAGGAACCAAGTTAACCACATTTTAATGCTAAGCATATCTGAAGACTCATACTACAAGCCTAAGGCTAGTGTGTTCTCAGCAAGCAGGCTCCACACCAGGCACTGAACGCAGCCACGACGAATCATCTTCCTTTGCACAACTAGGTCCCCAAACAGGGTGCAAAGACCATGCACACTGTGGCATAAGTGTGGAAAACCAGAAAAAGCAACCACTGTCACAAATGAAAATATGGGAACTCTGCTGCACCACCAGTGACTCAGACCTGCTTCTTTCACCTCTGCCAAGAAATTCAGGACACCTCCTCTCCAGAAATCCCTGGCCATGCTAGTGAAACACCTGCACTTCCCAAATTCTGTCAGAAAGTGCACACATTCTCTTTCAAGATCTTGGCAGAGTAAATTGAATGACTCTGTGAGGAAAAATCTGGAATCTAGGGTTCCTGTGGCTCTGTTACATACTCAACAATAGCTCAGCAACAGATGCTCTTGGTAGGAACTTGGCGTATGTACCACACAGAGGAATTTTCACTGAAGCAAATCGACTTCAGTGTGAAGGATGTTGGAAAGCTCATGTTGTTCATTTTGTGGGAGGGGAAGAAAGGTTCCCATGCCTCCACCACAGCTTCTACCAAATCACGGTGAGTCTCAATGCTCTGAGTGGATCCTATTGCCTGGGTGTCTGAGGTTGAGGGACAGAGTTTGTTGGTTTTCTATTCAAAGAATGTGGATGACTTTGTAGATTGTACTCACTCAAACCGGATTCTTCTGCTCCTCAGGAGAAAGAGCTCTCCTTTCTGCTTGACTACTGGCCAACTGAAATCACTTCAGTTTAGGGAACAGAAAAGGTCCAGAGCTGTGACCTGTGAAACAGATCTGTGAAATCTCTTGGCTTATAAATCCCAGCAGAGAGAGGCTGGGCCCGTTATGACAGCTGCCTGTAAAACCTGTGACCTGACAGCACACAAAATGTCAAGTCCTCTTAACAAAGGAATCGCTAGACTGCTGCTCAGAGAGGAAGTCCTCAAGTAGGTATTTTGTCATTTAAGTGACACTTTTCCCTACTGAATGCAGGCTTCATTACAGTATTTCCTACTATTGTTGCCTAGCATCTGGATTTCTGCTTCTCCCCTCCAGGGGCTGGCGATATGGATTCTCCAAAAGCTTCAAGCACATAATTAGATTGCTCCCCTAGTAAGCAGAATTTCCTGGAGGGGAAGCACATTGTACCACTGTTCCACAACTTGCCCAAGCTGCCAGCAGGAGCCAAGGAGAAAGCTCGTTCTTGAATCTACAAGGATCTACAAACTCATTTGGCCCATAGTGCATAGCAGTAGAAGTTTGGCAGGGCTCTGACACGGGAGTCCCATGTATCTAATAATGTGCTTTGGATAGCAAAGTCCAAGAAGAGCTGGGCTGCAATTTGGCAGAAAACTGAGCCAACCTAGCAGCTTGGTGTTGCAAACAGGCTCTGATCCTACTCCCATCTCCCCCTGCACCCTCCTGCTGCTTCCCTGGAATTGCTTGGTGTGGTGGTCATCCAAACATGCCAGGTGACCCAGCTGACTCAGCTCCTAAGCCCAGTAGACCACTCGCTTTTTTGCTGGCTTTGTTTTCTGATGTGGTTAGCAAGACAAACTGACCCACTCTAAAACTAAGGGCAAGGTGAATGCTGGAGTTGGTGCAAGGCAAGCATTAATGGCCTGTGCCTGTGTGGGTGGAAATGCAGGATTAAAAAAGATGAGCAGCAAGATGTTAAATTGCATTCAGCATCAGATGAAACCCCACCCTTGGGCCTTGCTCATTGCCAAGTATTTTTCTTTTTTTTTCCAAATTGCAAAACTCTACAGTGGGTGATATCTCATCTATTTCGGGACTCAGTGTGCAGTTCAAACAGATTTATTTTACAGGAGGTATGGATGATGGCAACCCACTGGGCAGATAACAGTCCAAACGGTACCTTGGAGTATGATTCCAACAAAGCATAAGCTGCTCTAAATTTGGGCTACTGCTGCCTGATTCCTCTCCGTCCTCACTCACACATTTCTTCCTTTCCTGCACGTTTTGGCCTTGTGTCTTGCAAAGCAGTGGTGCCAGTGGAACCAGGAGACTAACTGAGCTCAGGAAGCTGATCTAGCTAAAAATCTAACCTGTCCTGAGTGGGTTTATTTCCTCAGGAATCTGTTTTCTGAATCGGACCACTGCACAAGTCCATCTCATGCAAGGGAAAAGGTACAAACATTTAGCTGATGGAGAGAAAGATACTATGCCTATTAACATCTTGTTAGTTTTCAAAATGTGTGTTAGATGTGCTTTCAAGCCGAGGCACTTAGAACAAAAGGGGAAGATTCACAGGGGACTAAGGCTGAGTACTTCTTCTCTAGGCAGGTATTCAAGGACTGTAATTCATGAGCTTGATTTAGGCATCTCTCTCTCCTTCTTGGAACAGAGGGAGTTAGACAGTGGTGCATCCTTTTACCCCCCCGACAAACCCTCTGAATGAGGGAGAACAGCATTTGTTGAAACCAGTCACTGGAAAAGACAAGGCAGAGGAGAGCTGAGATTCTTCCTCTTCTCAGATTTAGACTTCTGCGTGTGTGAGACTGGAACATATTTTGATCCCTCCTTCCCTTCATTTGTTTCTAGGTTTATGTAACCAGCTCTGCCCTGGGAAACAAATGTCTCTTGCTGAAAAGTGACCTCCAAGGAGAAATATGCAATGGTTTCAATATCCACCCAAAGAAAAAAGAGGGGGTTTGGATTTTCCTCAGAAGGACTGTGTTCAAACCTGCAGCTCCCTTCTCAAAGGGGACCTTTTTATGCTAGAGCCAGGAAGCTAAACTGCATGACCCTTCCCTCCCACAGCAGAGACCACTGGACATAAAAAGCAATGAAGAAGCACGAAGCCAGGAAAAGCACAGGCAATAATAGAAAGCGCAACTCTGTACCTTAATTATAGAGATGCTCCCCAGAGAGATGGAAGTCTTGGGCGCCAGTCCTTGATTTCAGCATAGATTATATTTTTTCAATCCAGTGACTCTTTAAAGCAAAGCATATAAGCAAATGTGGGGCAGGGCTATAGGGAAGGTATTAATTCTCCTTACTCACTAAATTCTCTGATTTATCAAAACACAAGACATTTGTACAGTTGCTAATAACATGCTGTAAATGCCCAACAGCTCCAAGCAGGAGAGAGAATGAATGCTTTGTTATTCTAGGAAAATAGATGTGTATTTTTACTGTAGTCATAACAAAGGAGGCTTCAAGCATTCCTCTACATGCCAGTTGGGTTGTTTTTCTCATCACAGATATTCATCTGCCTTGCAGTCTGTAATGTCTTTCTGTGTTCATATGTGATGCATTCTGACAGCTTTTCTGCAGTTAAAATTTGATATTTCAAGAAATCCATTTGCAGTCTGGCTTTGAATATAGCACGTGCAGTTACTTCAGCTTCCACATCACTTTTCATTTTATTTTCAGCAAACTTTGGTTAGCATATTCCTGTAAATGTGTGAAACTCCAAATTGGAAAGGACTTGCTTCAATTCTCCTTCTCTTAATAGAAGTTTGTCATCTCTCCAAAAGATAGAGGAAATGGGTTTGACTGAGAGTTAGATTCCCTTCCTACATACTGTTAGTTCTGGAAAATTAGTGCATGTCAGGTGTTTGGAAGTGAACACATGATGTTGTTGTTCCACCAGGAGGTAGGATTGCCAGAGGTCAGCCTGAAACTAGGGACATTGCATGGCTTCTCCAGCTAACCTACTTCTGATGCTCAGATGTTGAAACAAACCACAGCATTTTGTTTTGATAAAAACAAGCCTTGAGGTAATCAGGCACATGAGATTAACAGCAAATACCTATATGAGGACTGCAACAAACAGACACCAGATCATGTGAAAAAAAAAGGAAAACTAAAGTATCTTCAAAATTTTTAACGTTTGAAGATTTTTAAGTTTTAAGAGCAGAATTTATCAAAGTCTGAAACCTTTTCTAATGGCTTATGTCTGAACAGAATTTCTACATTATTTCGTCTCCTAAATAATCTTCAAAACCTGTACTGAGTCCTCCACTTGCTCAGAAAACCCATAACATTAGGCTACTATTTAATTCTTTATTTCTTATTTTCTTCTGTGCAGGCCAGGAAGAGGAGCTGGGTGACGAGGAGGACTATGGATTTAGGACTTTATCTCTGCAGAGTCTGGCATGGTCCTCTCTTGTGAGACTGCACCTTGGTACCTGGATTGTGTGTTTTGGTGAGATAGAGGAAGATGACAGGATCAGTGGCACATGTGAATTCACAAGACAGGAGTTTTATGTGGGTCCCTAATAAGCACGGGACAACTTTGCAAGGCATCTGATAGCCTGAGAGAAGTAAAAATCCTGCAGGATAGGATAGCCTTCTCATGGAGATAAAAGCAAGCTTTTTTACGAAATACCTCTTTCCTGAAAACCAAATTTTAAAACTTGTATTCCAAGACAGATAGTGTGAGTTAACAGACAAAGAAGACCTTAAGTGCCTAAAACAACACAAGACATGTAGCTACATAAAGAACACAGGTTTGCAATACTTGACATTATGTTCCTTGCTTGGGGTCAGGAAGAATGTGTCATGGTTGTCTTTTGCCCTCAGTTTATTTCCCACGAATCAAAGGTGCAAAGAAATGGGTGAGGCAAAAGGATAGACTGGTGCACACCCAAGGCTCACCCTGACATACCAGAGACGTGTGTTTGAACTTGGGACTGCCATGGAGGCACTCCTGGATTCTGGAGTTTACCCCATGACATTCTCTGATTTTGCTTGCAGACAGGTGTAACAGAAAGGTATAGTTAGTGCTGGCAGTGAGAGCACACATAGTGCCATCTCCAGCACCAACATCTAATCTGAACTGGTCGTGTGGGGAGTTTGAGCTGTCGGGTGAATGTGAAAGGATATGCTCCTGTGACAGTGGAGTGATCATGTCAGAAGAAAGCCAAATAGTTCATACAACTGCCTACAATTCTATAAACATCCTGCCTGCATCCATGTTGGATGCAATTCCATCCTTGTGGAAGCATTCCAGAAACAGTAGAATCATATTATATGTTAAAGGACAAAATGCCACAGCTTGGAAGGCAGAGTTTATAGAAGCACTTGGCAGAGTTATCAGTATCTAGAATAAATGTACTTGTGCAGCCCTAGCTCAAATGCATCCCCAAGTACTCTGTCCTGCAAGACCGGAATCTGCCAGGTACTGTATGCTCAGGCCACAATCTACCAAACAGCTTAAATATGTTCTTAATTGCAAGCAACAAGTCCAAAGCCCAAAGTTAAACACAGGGAGAGGCATGGCATTGAACTGAGGGAAAAAACCTCAGCACTTCACAAGGGCAACCCTTAGCAAAATTGAACCTTAACTTCTTGAAGTACCTTAATTGTTTATGTGTCTTTGGGGCTTGAACTTGGAAATGAGGGTGACTGTTATTCCAAGGTGTATGACTCAGGCCCTGAGTAACCAGAACAAAATCAGAGACAAGTGAGAATTAGAAGCACAAGGGATACTGTGGAGGGAGAAGCAGACGACTGAGTAAGAGGGTTCCCTGGAGTGAACTCCCTGCCACACTATCTGTGAATGCCTGTAACTCACTGCTGTGGCATTCTTTTCATTGCCAGCTTTATTACCAGATAATCTAAGTGTGATTTATGAAGCACCTGGGGACAAGAATTACATACAATGCCAGCCTGGCCACCTTCCCTCCCACTGTAATGACTATGTATCTCTTACTGGGATGAGGGCAGGGCAGGGCAAAGCAGGGATTATGAAAGGAATTTGGTGAGGTCAAGAGAAATGACAACATGTAAATTATTCTCCTGTCACGACACTTTTCAGGGTCTGTAAAAATGTGACAGATTGTGCTGGCTGCATTTCATGTTCTGTACTCCAGAGTGCATTTTGCATATATGCCTTATGTGCCCAAGTTTATGCCTACAAAGCAGCTCTCAATGAAGCATTTTCCAATGCTAGTGTTGCCATATGTATAACGTATGAAATTCTGACAAGCAGCTTGGAGCTGAGCAAGGTTCTGTGTCCTTACAATGCACAAGAGACAATTGCTGGCACAAGAAATGGGCAAACACCCAGTATCATTTTGAAATAACCTAGATATCAGGGATACATTTACTTTAATCACGTATGAACTAACTGTTGGCAGATTACTTTCATTGACTGCCACCTATCTAGCACAAGGTGGCATGGTAAGACTGCATGGCTTTTAATGACCTCACGTCAACACTATGTTGCAGTTTGAGCTAAAAGGAGACATGATATGAGTAATATTAACAGTAGTTGGGATTTGTCTACTGGAGGGAGGTTTGGTGTGAATTTATTATAGAAATTGTAGAAATCCTAGAATGATTTGTGTTGGAAGGAACCTTAAAGACCACGGGCAGTCACCTTCCACTGGATCAAATGGCTCACAGCCCTGTCCAACCTAGCCTATAAGATACAGTCCCTGAATGACAATGCTCCTGAATGGCTTCATCTCTTTTGGAAGTAGATAAGATGACTCTCTAAAGAACTCTCTTGGCCACCTGAAAGCATTCACATAAGTTACTAATAAATAATGGGTATTCAATGTACTAACAGTATCTATGTTTGTGGATGGTCAAAACTAGGGAAGCAACTCTTCACCTGGCTCTACCACTAAGCCTTGAACAGCCCATCCAGAGACATGGTAAATCTGCCAGGACTTAAATGAGAGTGAAGTTTCCTTCTGCATGATATGTAAATGTCCAAATGAATGACACAGTCCTGAAGTAGACGCATGTAATTGTAAGACCCGTTTCACACAGAACAGACTACTACTGATTGTAATAGTCTTTCCCAGGCTTAATAGCTGTGAACTCTCCCCTCAATTCACATGGAACCAGCGCTGTTAGTAGTTTGTTAGATTTCAGAATCTCCCATGGGATCCTACTTGGCTGCTGAGTACAAGTCATTCTGTAATTGCTTTTGGAATAGTGTATCATACTGTTTTCTCAGCTGCCAATAAAAACTTGCCTGAGTTCTCCCAAGACTCATCTTTCATAAGGAGTTTTACTTCTGCCTATCTCCAACTGCTAGAAAAGAAACCATTTCTTTTTTTTCATTTTTGCTCTTGGAGGTTTCTAAATAAATCTTCCATTTTATCTTCACCCTAGAACTCAGTCCTCACAACTAATTTAATCCAGCTACCTCTATTTCTGGCTGGTGTTCTGCTCTTTCCGAATCTCAGGGCAGAAGCTGATGTCAGTTGCAGGTATTTGAAAACCTGCCTGGAAGTTGCATTACTGTGAAGCAGGTGAAAATCTGAGTAGCATCTTGGAGATCAGAAGATGAACTCACCCAGTTTAAAGACAGGCAACCTGGTCTAAATGGGAAGGGATGACAGCTTTACCTCTAGCAGGCAATGGGGCACAATAAAAGGATGAGGGAGATGTGGGAAGAGATTCATTCTAAGTAAATTACAACTCCTATCAGCCTAGCTGGAATTCAGCATGTGGGAGAGCCAGGACTACTGCTGTCATTGTTGCCCTTGGATTTTTTTTGTGAGGGGAAGTAAACAACTCTAAATTTCAGCCTGGCTTCTACAGAAGCTTGTGTGGGTGTTCCAGTAGTTTTTGGTAAACAGGTTACAGCAGGAGCCGTAAGGAAAATGAGATTTTTTTTTCTAAATAAACAAGTTTAGCTTAATGCAGACTGAAAATTAATATGTGTTGGGGGGTTACCCCAGGAGTCTCATTATCCCTAATTGGATGTTTTATTTCATGAAGTAGTCAGCATTAACTTTTAGCTTGATGAGGGAAAAGATTTCATATTTAATTGCCCCCAAAATTTCTTTTATTCCTGGGAACACTTGGCAGGATTGTGAATATATCTAGAGGCCAAGCTGCCAAACAAGCTTTCCCTTTTCAAAGGACATTCTTTATTCTTTTTTTCTTTCTTTTTTTCCCCCCTCCCCTCACTATCCAGGGCCCGTTTTGATTCTCTTTCCCACTCAACACCTCCTACTTCATAGGCAGCACTGGTCCCCACAAGCCCTCCAGCAGACTGAAAGCCAGGACTGCTTTCTGCATGGGTGACTTCCTGTCTTGAGGGCTCCGTGCCCAAATTTACACCAGCAGAAATCAGCGTAACTCGGGTTTAATATAGCTCAAAGCAGAGCTAATTTTGTGCTAGAACAGTCTGGAATGGCATACCAAGCGTGTGTTTTGGCCATATGTACTACTGTTTGACACTCCCTCCCCCCCAAAAAATAAGTTTTGGCTCATAGTATTACCTATTTTTACCTCATCTTTAACCTATTCTAGAATTACACTGGCTAAGCAAAGCTACCTTTTTTTTCAACAATTTCTCATCTCATTGGTCTAAAATCACTATCCAACATAAGTGAGCAGGGAAATAAAGATTTCTTTTTAAACACCAGTAAGAAATGGATGATTTATCAGAGGCATTTCAAAATATTAATGGTGTAAAGACAGCTTGACAAATAAGGGATGATTATTCTCATCTCCACAGGCCAAAGTACAGCTGTGGAATCCTTCCAAGCAGTGCTCAAGATGTTTGAGTTCTATTTCAGTTGATATTTGACAGAAAGAATTTTATTTTTACATTATCTAGAGGAAATGGAAATGAGTATTTGTTCTGCCCTTTTTCATACTTGCTTTCCTTGCTTATCCTCCTGCTTTTTTATTTGTACTGATTGCAATGTTTTATTACACATGGTCCTG
Source organism: Acanthisitta chloris (assembly GCF_000695815.1). Lineage (NCBI taxonomy): Eukaryota > Metazoa > Chordata > Aves > Passeriformes > Acanthisittidae > Acanthisitta > Acanthisitta chloris. Next base: position 24,119 of record NW_008652716.1, read on the forward strand.
AGAGCCTTCAGGAGTTACCTATCTTCTGTAGTCAATATTTTTCTTTATTATTTTACGGTGTGGCATACCCAACACTTGCCAACTGAACCTTGATGTTTAGTGTCTGGAATGGATAAATAAGAAGACAGATGAAAAGCACTGTAGCCTGGAAAAGCTACAGACTGACACTGAAAGTCACATCTGCTTTGGGCTTCTGAGATGAGATTGTCTACAGCTCAACTTCCAAAGTGATCCCGTAGTTCATGGAAAGTAAGGTAGGAACACCAGGAGTTAAGAAATCACAATAGTATGTTGGAAGAAAAGGCTTTGCACCAGAGGAACCACTTAACCAGGAATAAAAGTAGCTTCACTCATTCCGTTCCCTGATCACATACTCCCTTGTGTCTAGTGACACAATGAGCTCATCTGACAGAAAACAAATCCACCAGAAAAACTATGGCTTTCTGTTGAACTTGCTTGCTCACCTGATTCATTCTGCAGTCTCACAGTCACTGAACCTTATGTAAGGAGGAGCAAGGCAGAGTCCATAGCTGGAGACGGGGAAGACTGCACTTTTGAGCACTACCCCACATTCATACTAAATTAGTTCTCATTAAAACTGCACTCTGAAGGTTCCATATGATGAGGTTAGAGTTCGCTCACTAACCCAGAAGCAAATGAACACCCCCTCCCAAATTAAATATTCCTCAGTCTTGTTATTGAGTTGACATGGCTTATGGAAGCATATGGCAAACACCAAGGAGGAGCTAAGCGTGAAAATCTGTAGTTGGGATGAGGAATCAGCAACATCTCAACTTCTGGGCATTGATGAACTATTAGATCAGCTCAGCTGGTCATGGATCTGTCTAGAGGAATCAGTTTGCTCTGCAGATCATCACTTAAAGGCCCATTCTGGAAAAGACTCAACTGAACAGGGTAAAATAAGATTTTTTTGCTTGTGCTAGCAGGTTCTTAACAATACATTCGAGTATGCCATTGAAAAGATAATCTGAAATGAAAGAGCTCTGAAATGTCTAATAATCTCACTGTGGACAGCAAGATACATTCCTGGCCACACAACCTAAAATGCTCTCAGACTACTGAAAAAAAAATTGGAACAATGCTTAGTTATTCAGGAGGGGCATGAGCTTTAAAGAAGCAGATCTGGCTCAAAACCAACACAACTATGAAAAAAGTTTACTCAGGGGAAAGAAGGCCGAAAGCACTAAAGAACTGAGGAAACAGAGGAACCAACACTGGGAAAACAGAGGGTCTGTTGTTTTGTATGGACCACTGTTTCAGAAGTCTATTCAGCAAATTATCCACTCGGCCTTAAAGCAATCAGCCCATGGGGCAATTTTGGGGTGCGAGCTCATTTCACCCAGCCTTTCCCTTTGTCCTGAAGGAGTTGACCCCTCTGACATAGTCTGAATGACTTTCTGTGTCTTGGCACAGGCAAGCATTCCTTGATGCCTCTGGTCTCACCCTGTCCTCCCACACAGAGGCATGAGCACAATTAATTCTCTGCCTATGGCCCTGCACTTCTCAGCCACAGCTCCATCCCCAGGGCAAGGAGAAGGGAAGGACCAGGCAGGAGAAAGCCAATAGATGTCAATGTTGCCTGGGAGAGTGACAGAAATTTGAGAAGTGATGAGAGAAGGGTGGCTGCTCCAGTGAAAGACTGGTGGTATTGGCCTGGTAGGGTGTACTGTTGTCAAGAGGAAGGGAGGAAACAGGTTCTCAGGCACAAGGAGAAGGAAAGATGAGCCTACAGGAACCTCCTACGACTGCTATTCACTCCTGTCAACTTCGGGTGTCCTATTAATGCTGCAAGCTTTTAGCTCTAGTGAAACTAGTATTATTGCCCTGAAACATATCAGAAGTACTTCAGGTCTAAATAATTCAGATGTCAAAATGAATATGAGGAAGAAAATGATTTAGCAGAAGGATTGCTTTGTTTTCGAAGTTGCTATTTCTTTCTGTTTATGCACCCATATAGACACTAACAAACCAGTGAACTGGATGCACAACCAGACAGCATCACTGATTACATCTTTCCCTGAACAAAAGCAGGGAAATATAGGAGGGGAGAAAAAAAGCAAGCAGAAGTTATTTAAAAGGCAGAACTATTTGATGAGATTTTATCTGCTATGCAGTTTGGAGAGAATCCCCAAACTATTTACAATCAGAATGTTGAGGGTTGTTGTGTATTGTAAATGAATTTTAAATAACTCCTGTTGGCAAAGTTTTCTTCTTCTCAGAGTTGCCAAATCTCATTGCTTTATCATGAATCTCATAATGTTGAAACGTTTATTTAAACCACATTTCAAAGAATCACTGACTAATGAGTTTCTTGCCCCTTTTTTTTTCTTGTCTTTTTAATAAGTGTAAATTTCTCTGGGACATACTTATTGCAGAAGGTAAAATGCCAGAAGTAAGGAAGAATAAATACCAGAACAGTTAGGGATGTTACTGTCCATCTAGTGCTTTCTCTAATCAGGGGAGGAAAGAATGGCTGTTTACTAGCAGGCTGTGCAGCTGCCTGCTGACAGCAGGACACGGGGGCTGGGGCATCCTGCCCTTCTGTGGCACTGCTTGCCCCAGCTATTAACCTGGGCCTCAGATTAGCTCTCACTCTGTGCTTGTTCATCTGCCCTCCACTCTGGCCTCTCAGCGTCTTTGCACATTACTGAATCTCTTATGGATATAAAAAATTCCACTGGCTTTGCTGTGACCTCACCCAGAATGAGAGACTTGTTTACAGCACCAGCCCCTACAGAGCACAACTAAGAAAATCACAACAAACCAGTATTTTTTTTAGCTATAACTCAACAGCTGGCAGGGTTGAGAGACAGGATTTGCACTGGTTATGAGTCCCAGCCAGTGTGTGCAGAGGCCTGTGATAAACACTTGCAAAATGTGGAGTATGTACAAATTTCCTTAAGAAAGGATGTTCCTTGATTTTCAGTCTTTGTACACTTTCAAGCCTAACTCACAAGCAAGGAGATTTAATCCGTGAAACAGATAGCAGCTAACAAGCTCTAAGTGATGTCCAGGTGTGAGAAAGATAAGTTACTTGTTGCCTCACTAAGGTTTAGAGCTTGACATGTTTTTATGATCTCTGACCTAGGGGGAGGTTAACGAAGCTTGGGGAGAGGGATGTACTGCTGGCAGTGGGCACAAAGAACACAGAATTTATGGGCCATAGGAACATTTGGCAGAACTCACAAGAAGAAGAAACTAATAAAGACAACTCAGCAACTGTGCTGAAATCAGCTCCAACTGCATAGAAGGCAATTCTGTCAGGGGGAGATTGCAACCTTTGGCTCATGGGCATCGACTTCTGAAACCCTCCGACCCAAAAGAAGAGAAGGACTGAGCATGCAGCCTAACAGCATGAGAAGTGAAAGAATCAACCAGTAGAAGGTAGAATACTAATTAATAAGAGTACCTGGTAACTCGTAGCCAATGAAAATTCCTTTGTTTGCTAAAACGTGTGAGTAGAGAAAAGCTTTGGCAGTCGTCATGCTGGCTTTGTGGATTTGCCACCCAGCACTCCTTCCTGCACAGAGCTGCAAACGAATCAAACACCTCCACTCGGGTGGAGTGGCCTCTTGCACACCAGGGGAAAGGACACATGTTGGGCCACCAGCACCGAGCTGCCTTTAGCCTGCAGGGACACGCAGGTCCACACGGGCAGCGCCGGGAGGGTCTTTGCTGCCTCTGGGCACACACGGCACCGCCAGCCCAGGGGACAGCCCTCGGCCCAGTCGGTTTAAAGTCGGGGTGGGTGTCTGGAGCTGGTGGCCGCAATCTCCCCCTGCCAGAATTACATCATCCTCCATGGGATTTTTGGACATCAAGCCTCCCAAAAATTGAGTTAAAACGCCCAAGACGTAATTCAGCCGCACGCCCTT
>NW_008652717.1:0-7954 GCF_000695815.1 Acanthisitta chloris
CCTCCCTCACTCCCTCCCTCCTCCCTCCCTCCCCGGGCCGCTCTCCGCAGCTCTCCCCGCTGCAGCTCTCCCCGTGCCCGGGGATGTTGGCACCTGCCGCTCTCGTGATGCTGTGCGGCACGGAGCAGGATGCTGCAACCCATCGCGCTGGAAGCAGCAGCAGCCGTAAACGCCTTGGATGAAATTCCAGTGAGGACTGACGTGAGGCCTCCCTGGCTGTTTTCTACGCTAATTAAAAAAAAAAAAAAAGTCTAAGAAATGTATAAAAAGGGTAGTGAAATTCATCCCGCCCACAGCTGCATCTCTCTCTAGATAGGCAGGCATAGGATTGGGGTGTCTGTCACTGAGGGTGCTTTTCTTGGAAGTTTAAAGCCACGTGTTAAAGAAAACAAAGAGTGATGCACTTGTAAAATGATGTAATAGGACACCATGTGATGTTAATATTTCTCTTTTTTTTTTTTTTTTTTTTTTACTTAAACCTTCTAAAAACCTTCACAAGGAATTGCTTCCTGCAAAGGCACACACAGAACTATATGTACTCAAGAAAGACTCCTTCATAGAATTCCATGACAGCGCTATAACCTGAAAAACGCCAATACCAATGAAAAGGAAAGGACTCCATAGCAAGCACATCCCTCTCAAATCTTTTTTTTTTTTTTTTTAATTACATGGATTTTTCTTCTTTCCCAGCTGCTGGTCAAAGGAACCAGGCAGAAGGGGTTTCAATTTAACATCATCCAAAAGCTGGCATCCAACCAGCAGTCTGATTCAGCAAATGTTAAAGCAAAAGCTTCAATGCTTTCCAGAAACAGGAGGGGCTTAAGTAAATGCTTAAAGTTAAATATAACTCTGAGTGATACATTTGAGACCAGAGATGCACAGAAATATCAGCCCTGGGCTTGCACCTCCGTCTTGACAAGAGTGGTTTGGTCCTGAGAGGAGTGTTGCCAACTGAGTTGGGTACTTTAGAGGCCAAATCTGATAGGAACACTGAATGCTTGCATAAACGCACATCCTGTAGGTTTCTTTACAGAGGTATGACAGTAATACCAGAAGTGAAAGGAAAGTTTTCTTCCCGATATTCAAAATGTTAATGGGACAGTTTTGAATATGAGCAAGACAGATATCAGGAGAACCTGATTCCCTACTTCATCTCAGGAACACAAAATGTGTCTTCAATATGTGCTTGATGGTGCTCTTGATCATTATGTGGCTATGTAGGTTGGTTATTATTATAATGACAGGGTGAAAAGACAGGGCAGCTTTCTTAAATTAATTTTCTGTGAAAAATTGTTGTTAGATGCAGTTCTGACAGGTATTTGGGATCATCTAATTTTTCAGAAAAAAAAATCTTCTCTTTTAAAAGACATGCATCAGAATAAGGGGAAGAGAACTAGAGAATGAACCAGATATTCATTTGATGCAAGTCAACAAACATAAACCTTCAGTGGATTTACACAAGCTAAAGATGGAGCTTGGTACCTTCAGCAAAAAGGACCAGTAATGTCAGTTGTATCACAGTCACCACCCCAGCTCATCATTCTTCCTCTAAAATTGAAATAGCTAAGTGCTTTGAGTATGCCAGAGGGGCTTGCTGAGGGAGGAAACATTTCTTTTTCTCTAGTAGCAAATGATACACCTGAAAAATTGGGTAATTAATCAAGCCTGTATAGCAGTGATACTGTATCATAATAAGATTGATCAATCACAGGGAGTACTCTGATGGAGACAGGTAGAAGAAATTAATTACTGACCTGGGCATATTAGGAGGTTTTGGTGTACTGTATTTGGCCATATATTGGGGAAGCCTGTCACACATCATCTAGTGAAAAATGAAAAAAATAGCCCCTAAGGACAAAAAGAAAACCCCAAAACAACACATACACACAAAAACCTACAAAGAAAATCTCACAAAACAAAACAAATAAATTGGATTATAGAAAGGATCTAAAATAAGAATTCTTTTCTTGGCTTTAGAGAGTGATGTAGGACATAGCAATTTGTCTAAACAAGGTGTGACACTTATTCAGACCTAGCTCTTAGTAAATGAGAAACATAAATCATCAATATTTCCTAATCTTCCAGTAATTAATGGCATTGTAGAAGGCAGGTCTCAGAGAAACATTTCCTGGAAAAAATGTAGTGATTTTTAAAAAATTAAATATTTGATGGGATGAGAAAAGAAATTTGAAAAAATACTATAAAGAATGAAAGTGAATAGTAACAATGTGAAGAAATATTTTAGGACATTAATTGCCCTAAAAATTAAGAGAAGTAAGATATAAATAAAACCAGAGACAATACTTTAGTATTTGCTGAAGTAAATACTAAAGAACAAGGAGCTTTTCAGGTAACAAGCATCAAAAGCATACACAGGTTTAGCAAACTGCATCAACAGTGTGAATTTGTACTGTGGGAACACAGAGTAAAGATAACACTAGCATAAGGTATTCTCCTACTGCCAGATCTGCTAAGCAAATAGGAACTTCATTTTGCACCAGCTGCAGCTTCCAAGTGGTCTACAAATGTGCCATATGGTCTGCAATACGTAGATTGGTGCTCTAATACTATGGCTGCCCCCCACTGTACCTAAGTATGTAGGACATATGCTAGATTGCATTACTTAATTGTGCATTACCTTGCATCTGTAGGCATTAATTTACAAATTTCTGATACATTTGTTTAATTTAAAGGATGAAATTTTCTGAATTTTCTGTGCAAGCACAATTTGGCTTTCAGTTTAACATTGCAAAGAATCAAATCTTAGTTGCAGGCCTTGTGTTGTTTTCAATGCATTAGGCATGTGAATCCCTGAGTAGGTCTCTTTGCTTTGGCTACTACATTATACTGGGATCTGTTCTGGAATAGAGTGAAAATGTTTCACTGGCATTAATAAAGCTTTTCTAGGGGACTATATATGCACAAAATAAAAGATCTAGACAGGAAAGGGAGAAACAATAGAACAGTAAGTTCAACATGCACCTGCAACAGGCAATACAAGGTTAGGATGGCTCATATATCAGGCTAATCTTTAGCAGGATACATTGATAGTTACATAATAAATAAAGATTTGGTGAAAAGTTAAAATCGGCAAAATTAGAATGGCCGAATTGTTTTCTGACTAAAGAATTCCACAGTTTTCTAAATTCCTCATTGTTCTGCTGCTTGGTGAACTTTTCATGTTGAGATCTTTTAGGGTAGTAGAATAATCTCAGTCATGCCTGTATTTATAGGTTACATCTTTTAAGTGTAAATGGATTATTCATCATTATGCAATTGTCCCTTCTTCCAAAACATGTACTGGCAAAATATTTGATTGCATTTTCAGTGTGGTTTTAAATTTCATGGGATATTGGACATTAATATTTTTCACATACTGAAAAGTTTGATTTTCTTTTTTAAGGAATCCTTATTTTAATCCACAGAGTGAAAGTCTTTGAGGCTACGTGCTTCTTATTTTTATATGTTTTGATACAGGAAAAGTTAGCCCATGTCCCAGTGACTTCCATAAGCTTCTGCTGGGCAACCACATTCAGCAGAGGCTTTGTGTCTCAGTGACTTCTAGTTCCCACTCTGATCATACAGTCTTCTAGTTGGCAAAGGACTGAACTCAGTAGAGGAAAACCTTTTAAAAATGGCTTATCTTTTAAAATCCTTTATTATAGCAGAGTAATGACTGTATTAGCATTCTCTAACATGTCTTTAAATGTGAGATTATCAGTATAGTAATGTAAAATAGCTCCATCTGGTTTGGGTATAGCTGCTGCAGAAAACCCAGTCTATATTGGATGGACCCTGGAAGAAAAGTCCATCTTTCCACTCTCATCCACGTTTTTATAGGGTTCATGAATTGCTCATCTGATATTCCAAGAGAAAAAGGGAGGAACAAATCTCAAAACACTGAAATAAAAAGGTATATTTCCATTTACTTATCTTATGTGATATTTAGAGTGCTCTGAGGTATTTGAAGAGACATGTCATCTGTTCTAAAAAATACCCAATCATCGTCTTTCAAAATGTAATTGTCATAAGATTAGGCTTTAACAAAGACTTATGTTCCTTTTGCATTGCAACATGCTATCATGCTACATGACAGTGTTGGAATAATCTAGCCCATAAAAGCTAAAAATGGTCAATAGTGTGTACAAATCTGCATCTAAACCTGCTACCACTTCACATATTGATCTTAATTAATAGAACATGGTGAGGTATTTTTTATCTTCACAGCTCGTTGCCTCTTTAAATGTTAGGGAGGTAATACCTTAACCCATAGATTTTCAGGAGGCTAGATACACTCTGAAGAACATTTCCACTCCTTTTTATAGTCTATCCTAAACTGAAGCTGCTTGGGAATGTGCATGGGAAGGGGGGACAAACTTCTCCCACAGGTCAGAGCACAGGCCCGTCCTTTAATCTTATCTGGTAAGCATATGTTTATAAACCTATGAAATTATATTGTATTATTTAATAGCATGATGTGACCAAAAATAAAGCGAATGACAGGTTTTGGTTTTGAGACACAAATTATTTTGGCCTACAATAAAGTAATTTGGCTGAGGTAATGTATATGAGCAGGAGCAGGAGGTAGGATTTCTAGTTTGTTCTTTTATTATTGGCCATGTATAACTTCCCAAGATTCAACAGGACTCTCACCTTCTAGATGGCTGTTGAAGAAAATGGGTAGTAGCTGAATAATAATTCAGCAACATTTTACAATGTATGCAGCTATATGGAGACAACATAATTCATATCTAAGAAAGCATGTACTTTCTGATCATCAATATGAGAACTTCAGGTACAATTACTTGTGGGTCATGAGGTTGGACAGCTGGACAGCACACTGGCAAAAGCCATTTTTATCTTTAATCTCTTAGTGTGATTTTTGTTTTGTTCTTAATGGAAGCTTTTTTATTTGTGCATTTATTTGCCTGCCTTTCTCAGGCCACAGCTGAGTAAGTTGAAATACAGCTCTTGAACTGGTGTTTCCCATTGGAAGTTTTACAGGAACCATGATGACAGAAGGCTTAATTCTCATTAGGAATTACAGTGTCTCAGCAACACAGGTCATTTGAGGATGCTGATGCATAAACATGGGATTAAATCAAATTTATATTTCCCCTTAATATCCTATCAGAATAATCTTCTTATCCCATATCATTTAATCACATAAGAACTTAAGATGACAGCTAAACACAATTAGAATTTCCTAGAGGATACAGCAGGCCATCGGAGTATGTCTCCAAATACGTGTACAGGAAACATGTTCCTGTTTGAAAGGATTCTTTTCTTCAGGCATCCTTCAGGGATGAAGCAATTCATGCTAGAAAGCCCTTGGCCTAACTCTTCCCTGTGCAACCAGGAGTGTTACTAGGTGGTCTAGGACAACTCAAAGTCGCTATTGCCAAGGCCACAACATTGATATATTATGGACATGACATGTAAAATTTAAAACTGGGAAATAATTTTCTAACACAATTAAAACTGATTTACTTCATATAAAATGTGTGACTAAGGGAAGGGAGAGGAACTTCTTGGCTTTTCCAGCCTTCTTTTTTTTACTGAGTGTGCATTACATTTTACTATATTTTTTCATTTGACATTTTTGGAAAGAAGGGGACCAAAACTTTCTACTATCCACTGCGTAAACATTATTATTAGCCTGGATAGGATACAGAGTTCTGTTTAAAAAGACATCCTCATGGACATTCATAGGCTTAACAAGGTGATTTCCATGTTTAATTGTAAAGGTTGTTCAATAAGCAGTCAGGAATAGACCTAGGCCACCACCAGAGATATAACAAGTATTTTAGTGTTTTAGTTCTCATTTTTCAAACTGTGACATTATTATTAGTTGGTATAGAAGAGACACAATAGTGTTGTATTGCTTTCTCCATTTGCTGAATAATGCAAATATTCTATAGGAACATTAATGGAAGTAAATTAAAAGTATATATATTTCCTGTGTGCATGTTGTTGGTGATACCCATTTCATGTCTTAAAAATCAGTAAAGTATTGATTCTTATCATTATATTCTGGTTTTATTTCTGCTGATGGCTGTCAATAAACATATCTAAAGTAGTTTAAACTTTCCAGGCAATCTTCAGTAATAAGAAATGTGTTCCAGAGAAAAGTTAAGGAGAAATAATTGAAGCAAAAAGCAGAAATTCCTCTATTAATTTTTTACTAGTTTAAGTTTATTACAACCTTAGTCCCTTTGTTGCTCTGCTAATTTATTTCTAATCTCTCCCTGAAACTTCACTCTTCTCTCTTAGGGTCAGATCCAATAAAAACCATACATCTCTAAAGAAGAATTTAGGTAGGGTGAAGGTATCTAAGGTCAAAACTTCTTTCCGAAATCCCCCTTTGCTCAGCTGCCACCTAATGAAGGAGGCACACACAGCCTCACTCAAAGTCTCACTGAAAAACTTAGTGTAAAATTTTATTTTGTGGAGTACTTGTGTGACTAGCATATTTCAGAACCCACCAGCTAATATGGGTTCATTCAGTTGCCTGCTCAATCCCACTTCACCCAGGAAAGTACCAAAACATCCAGCAAAGTTTTAACCTGGTGGCAGAGGAGGCAAGGAGGAATGTGACTTGGTCTCTCAGGGCTCTGAGCTTTCTGCAGGGATCCTGGGTTCTATTCAGGGGTCACAGCTGCATTTGATGCTTTGCCTGTTTAAAGGAATTTCTTAACAAATTCTCTGCTGATTTGAATTTATTCTGCTTTGATTTTTTTCACATCCTGGAGAAGCACAGTCTTAACATTGGCTAAGCAGAAATAATAGCAGCATAAAAACAGTACTTGTAGGGCAAAGTTTTTAAGAGTCTTTAACTGAGAATTAACACATTTTTTATTTTTAAAATCTTTATTTGTATTTTTCTCACAATAAATTTCTGAGAGGAGAGTGTGCTTATTTTGATTTCATGGCTGATCTGTGATCCACTTGATCTGCAGTGGTGGATGTTCCATGTCTGTGAACACAGAAGATTCAGTTAGCCAACAAAATAGGAGTTGTGTAGGTATCAGAGGGAAGCTGTGGAACACATGAAATACTGGGGACCTGGTTGAATAATCTAGCCACAGAATGTCCCCATGTCAGAAATTTGCCAGGGATTTGGGTCTGTATGAGCTCTGTGGCCACTGCAGGGTCCACACCTAGCATCTCTTATGATGACAGACAGAGCCTGCATTTCAAGCCTGTTTTTACAGTTGAAACCTCTCTTTCAACTGTAAAAAAACCTTTGCATGGTACACAGAGACTGTGCTATTAGGAGATTACTCATTCCCTCAAAGGCAGAAAACACTTCACCCTCCCGCAGCCCTGAGTCAGGGGAGTGAGGATGAAGTGTGTTTATAATGAACCTCTCTCCCTGCACAGCTCTGATGTTCATCCATCATCACTCTTGACAAGTCGCTGGTGCTCTGTCCACCCAGAAGGTAAATCCATCCTCATCAGCCAGCCCTAAACGCTGCCCCGGCCCGGTGGGTGTTGCTCTGACACTTTATCAGCTTCTGCTGCCTTTTCCTCTGGTTTATCAAGAGATGGCAGCAAAAAGCCATTTAACCTTTGATCTCAGTCCTCGGGGCCTCTGTCTGTCAAACGTTAGGTTCTGAAATGTGTTAGTCACACAAGTGCTCCATAAAATAATTTTTTTTTCTGAAAATGGGCAGAAACAAAACAAACAGAATGAAGCACCCAAAAAAAGGCATGTGGAAATTAAGTTCTTTTGAGGGATGCAACCTTAGGCCTTGGGTTCATGGTGTTGGGATTCCCTGTTTAGAAAGGGTCACAAAATATTCAGACTATGAGCATTGCTATCATGTTGCTATGTCCAGGGTGAGTGACATAGGAAGGAACTTTCTGATTCACTGTGACAAGCTGACAATTCATTTGCTACAGTGACATTTGTGAGAGGAAAAGATTGGTAACATAACGCCAATAAAGAGAG
>NW_008652718.1:0-800 GCF_000695815.1 Acanthisitta chloris
ATGGGGGGCGTAACACTCCCGGACCCCCGTGCGGGGCCACAGCATCTCCCGACGTGGGAGAGCCTTGCCAGGGTCCCAGGGGAGCGGGAGCCGGGGGAAGGGGACAGACGCCCGCGGAGCCCCGAGCATCGGCGCTGGCAGCGAGCAGTCTCTCACGGGAGGAGGAGAGGGACCGCCAGCGAGCTCGTTCCTGCCGTGCCTGCAGCTTACATTACACCAGGGGAGGAGGAGGAGGAGAAATACATTAAAAGTGTCAGTTTTAAAAAAAACACGCAGCCAGCCTCCGATTGCTGCAGCAGTGGCTTTCTGCACTTCTAATAATAACGCACTTACGGCTGCACTTTTTATTTGCCCGCTAAATAAAAGCGGTGGTCACTATTTGCATCACGCGGCACTTAAAGAATTTCCTCTGTTAGAGAAAGCCCGTTTCCTTTGAGCAAACATCCCCATCACATTCGCCTTCACTCCCCAAAGGATTTTATTCCAGCCCGTATTTCTAGGCAGCAATACACACATATATTTCTGTGTGTATATGGCTATGCGCATACGTATGTTTCCAGACATATAACTTAACACAGTAGAAATAGCAAGTCAGATTACTACAGCACATAAATCACCCGGAAGCTTTTCCCCCTCCTAAATCAAGATATATAACCTGTTCTGAGGACTAGATGATCTTGAAAGTCTCTTGCAACCTTTACGATTCTACGATTCTATGACTTTTATTTAAGAATTCGACTTTAATTGCCGGTGCCAGTGTGCGGCAGGGAGCGAGAGGGAGCCGTGCGGGGCTGCCGGTC
>NW_008652719.1:0-2724 GCF_000695815.1 Acanthisitta chloris
CCTGGCCGCGGAGCCCCCGCAGGCCGCGGAGTCTGTGCGTGTGTGCGCGGGTTCGGCGTGGAAATCGGTGTACAGCACTCTGCTGCGGGAGGAAAAAAAAAAAAAAGCGCAATTTTCCTTCCAAGTTTTTTTCCTTCTTCTTCCTAGACTACTAATTCCTCTGTGTGGGCAAACACCCCTTCTCCTTTGATTCCTAGTCACAGCGCCTAGATTAAATACCGGTTTTAATGAGAGCCGTGGCTGTGGCCGCATTAGGTGATGATAGTTATGAAGACGATCTGACCTGTTTTGATGAAGACGATCTGACCTGTAGGGAGAGAGGGAAAGGTCAGCCACATGCAGTGGCCAGATTTCTGCTTGTTCCCGGCACATGCTGCTACAATATTGATCCGCGGAGAAAGATAAACATAAAAGCGAGATCCTATGTGCTGAATACTAATGAACGTGGCTTCCAGATTTAATTGTTGTTGACTTCTTATTTCCACCGTAAACATTTGCTGACCTCTGTAGGACATTTTTCCCCAGGCTATTTTTATTTTATTTTCTCTTGTCTTATTTTATAATTTTTTTTTTCAAATCACTCAGTGTCTCTCCTGTTGGAAATCTCCGCAGCAAGTTACTTTCCCCATCAGCAGAGGCGTAACCACTCGAAAGTCACGGCCAGCATCTCCTTTCCAGCGAAGGCAACCGCTGCTGAAACGGGGAAAGCTCTTCTGAAAGGCAACATCTCGACCTGGGATGCACCTTTCGGATTCCTGCTTCGTTATTCACTCCATTCCTTCGCAGCACAAAGCTGCAGATGACATCGGAGCTGAGGGTTAATTTTGTCCCCTTCTCCTCTTCCGGACTGGACTGCTGCATATCCAGCAGTTAGGCTGGAAGAGTTCTCCCTTCAAAGCCGCCCCAGTTTCCCAGCTGTTCCCAGACTAGACACCTACGGGAGGCAAGGAGAGATGGAAACACGCCGTGTCTCGGGCAGAGAGGCATGTCAGAGGCGCTTTCCCCTCGGCTGTGCAGACCCGCCTGACCGGGCAGGCGCAGGAGACTCTTTTCGGAGGGTTTTCGCTGCGGTGCTGAATAGTTAAGGATCACTCGCTGCCCTGGCTGGACCTTGGAATTTTTTTCTCTTCGAGATGGTCAAAATTAGCTGTAAATCGGGTAAAGCAGTCAATGAAACAGCTATCCCCAAACACGCGTTTCAAGTTTCTGTTGCTTCGCGAACGACCGAGAGAAAGCACCATCGGCTATATAGGGGCAATTAACTATATCAGGCTGACATTTAAGAAAATGAGGGAGATATTAAACTCCTAATTCCCGTCATTACAAATAATTTTCATGAAGGCAACTTCTAAAAGATTTTTTTTTTCTTCCTTACACTTTCCAGTCTATTTTTTAACCCCTGAGTGATTTACTACGCAAGTAATTTTAGAGGATACAGTTTACAGCTTGAGTTATTAGACTGAACACCTCTGGCTGACACCACAACACCTTTTTTTTTCTGCCTGCAGCTGTGAGTCACAACCCCATTTTCATACCAAACTGCTGCACATTCCTTTACAATATAGACTTCCTTCTTGCAAAGATCAAACACGCTGCAGCCAACGTGTTTATTTTAAAATACAGGAAAATTTAAACTAAACATGGACTTAAAAGAAAAAAAACAAATGCATAATTTCTTTCCCTGCTGTCTCTCCTACTAAAATAAAATAAAATGAAATAAAATTAGAAGGGAACAGCGTAGACTTCTCTAATAAAATAATACAGTGACAGAGCCAAAACAGTTGATTTCGACTAGAACAGGAACGGATCCTTCTGTTTGCTGTTATTTATTTATGCATTATTGTGGCTATGGTTTTAATTATATGTGGGAATGTCAGGCCAAGATGCTGTAATCGTAGCCTCCCCTTAACACACTTTTCCTATTTGTTTAATGCCAGCGCTACAAGGCAAGAACAGGCACCACAAGGAAAATGGTTTCAATATTCTGTTTAAGAGCTTACAATAGGGAATCCCGGAATTACAGGAAAACCTGCAGGCCTGCTCCGTGGAGGTGCTCGGCAGGACCGAGCAGATTTCCTACTCCTCGGCAGGTTTCGGGGTGCAGGGTGTGAGCGGAGGAGGAGGGGAGGAATTGCGGAAGGGCGAGGTGCTCGGAATAATTTTAATCCAGCAAACCGGGGTTTTGAAAGGCTGCTTGCTGTTCAGCGACGCTGCGATGCTCCCTAATTTTGAGCAGGGTGAAGGTAGATTTAATCTCTGCCCCTCCCGGTAAACCTACTGCCTACTCCTCCCCTGGGGTTTGAGAGGGAAACTTCGCTGCAAGTCCTTCTTATTTCACCCCCTGTTTTTTGTTATTTGGCTTGTGGGTATTTTTCCCGCTCCTTCCCCAGTCTTTCCCCACGTCATTGGAGTGATGAGTGAGGCGGGAGGAGCGGGACATACCTGCCCGCATTTATTTATCAATGGTACGCACACAGAAAAAAAAAAGACTACTTTACTGAAGAAAAAAAAATAAAAGAAAGAAAAAGCAAAGCGAAGGATCATTTGCTCTAGGAAACAGATCAAATAACTCCCCCTCTCGTCCCTCCAAATTATCCCCGACCCAAGAGGCTCCGAAGAACTGAGCGAAGCAGGCGGCGAGCCCGCACCGCTCTCCGGGCTGTGTTTGCACAGCGAGGGGAAGCAGGACCAGCGACTGCCAAGCGAGGCCACCAAAGGTCCCCC
>NW_008652720.1:0-210 GCF_000695815.1 Acanthisitta chloris
TCTGGTCCCACCTCCCTGCTCAAGCCCCAACCCTCTCAGCCTGAAGTTTATTGCCTCCCCTTGACACATGCCACGAGCTTTGTGCTCCCTGACCCACATCTCAATTCCATAGTATGTTCAGGAGTTGGAATGGAGCTTAGCGATCACTCAGTGCCACCCCCTGCCCTGGGCAGGAACACCTCCCAGCAGAGCAGGTTACTCAAGGGTCAT
>NW_008652720.1:238-563 GCF_000695815.1 Acanthisitta chloris
ACTCCGGGGGCGGGCCCGGCCACAGCCGCCCTGGGCAACCTGGGCCAGTGTCTCACCACCCTCACAGGGAAAAACTCCTTCCTAGTATCTATAACACTCTGGACCCACTCCAGGAGCTCCATGGCCCTGTGGCCCTGAGGAGCCCAGAACTGGACCCACTCCAGGAGCATCATGTCCCTGTGGCCCTGAGTATCCCAGAACTGGACACAGCACTCCGGATGTGCTGTGTCAGGACCAGCTCCCTGCCCCGGCTCACCTGCGGCAGATGGCATACATGCGGTTGACGGTGGAGATGCGGAAGGGCTCGTTCTTGGAGCGCGTGAGG
>NW_008652720.1:746-2048 GCF_000695815.1 Acanthisitta chloris
AGCGTGCCCAGCCCCAGCCTCTGGTAGTCCCTGCAGCAGGCTCGCTCCACCACGTGGTTCATGGTCATCTTGTCCGAAGGCCTGATGGTGGTGGTGGGGGTCAAAGTGCTTCTGTCCATCTCTTCAGACACTGTGGGGACAAATGGGGGTTTGGGACATTCTTGGCACGGACACAGTGTCCCATAGAGTCATAGAATCACCCAAGGTTGGAGGAGACCTCTAAGGTCATCAAGTCCAACTGTTAACCTGCCACTGCTGTAACCCCTAAACCAGATCCTCCTGTGTCCCATCCAGACACCTCTTACACACCTCCAGGGAGGGTGACTCCATCACTGTGCTGGAAGCAGGCTAAGCTCTGGCCCGCACCAGCAGCCAGGAGCTGAGGAACCACCAGTGGCACACTCTGCCCCAGGGATGTCCCCGGGAGCTCTCCCGGGCGGACGGTGCTCCCCTCTCTGCCTGGGGCACTGCCAACCTGAGATCTCGTCCTCATTGTCCTCGGGGAAGTGCTGGCTGCCACGCTGCTCCCAGGCTGGCGGGGTGTACTTCTTGCGCGTCACGTACTGCCGCCCAATGGTCTTCTTGGCGTTCTTCACCAGGTTCTTGGATAGGGTCCTGCAGCCAGAGAAGGGATTCAGGCCAGGCAACA
This sequence comes from Acanthisitta chloris, assembly GCF_000695815.1. Classification (NCBI taxonomy): domain Eukaryota; kingdom Metazoa; phylum Chordata; class Aves; order Passeriformes; family Acanthisittidae; genus Acanthisitta; species Acanthisitta chloris. The sequence goes on from NW_008652720.1 coordinate 1,396, forward strand.
CCATCCCACCCATGTGTGGCCACAGGAGCAGCCCCAGAGGTTAGGACAAGGCTGTGACCCCGAGCAAAGCAGAGACAGAGCAGCCCCTAGTCAGTCAGTGTCACCACATGGGAATGTGGCACCTGCCAGGGCCTGGGCCGTGGGGCACCAGGGCAGAGACCCTCTGGCTCCAGGGGGACATGGCCTTGCCCTAGCACTGACGCTGTCACCTCTGTGTTGGAGCTGCCACAGGCAGAGATGTGGCTCATCCCAAAGGAGAAGGGTATGGCTCAGGGCAGGGGACTGGGATCCATGGAATGGACCAGGGAGCCACTGCAGGGATGAAGGAATCTGCTGCAGGAACCAGGGAATGCATGCCAGGAACCAGGGGATCTACGGCAGGGGCCAGGGATCTGCCACAGGGCTCAGGGAATCCGCCACAGGGATCAGGGAATCCACTGCAGGGACATGGGGATCTGCTGCAGGGGAAGGGAAGGGGCCACATCCAGCCCAGGGGATGTGGGATGTCCATCAGCCCGGGAAGGGGCCACATCCAGCCCAGGACAACATCCACACTGATGTTAAGATTCCTAGGAATTCACCTTCTCTAGATGGGGGCCAAAGGGAGACCAGGAGGTGCCTTGTTTGTGCCTCAGACAGTGAGGGAATTCCAC
>NW_008652720.1:2083-2737 GCF_000695815.1 Acanthisitta chloris
ACCGAAGAGGAATGCTGAAAACAAGCTCAGGAATGGCAGCTGGGAATGGGAGAGCTCCCTAACTGGAGGGGTAAGAACTGCAGACAGCACAGGGCACTGGATCAGACTGGGATAGTGACAAAGCTCATGTCCCAAGTTCAAACTCCTGAGCCAGGGCCCAGGCCTGGCAGCTCCGTGAACCCCTGGGGTCAGCAGCACAGGCACAGCTCAACGCCCCCTGGGAGCCCCAGCAGCTGGCAAAGGGCACCCCTCTGAGAGCCACACGCGGAGCCGCGAGGGGAGCGGCGCGCGCTGAGCCACCACCACCTGCCAAGCGTCGGCCCAGGTCGAGGGCAGCTTACGTGCTGGCGTGGCCAAGGTGCCCGAGGGACAGGACCCCCACGGTCAGGCCCTGGAACATGTCTGTCACCTGCTGGGAGCTGGCACAAACACGGGACAGAGCTCAGGCAAGGGGCACAGCAAGCCGCAGCCAGCACAGCGCTGCAGGAATGTGTCCCCAGGTCACCCAGGGATGCAGAAACGTGCCCCCAGTCACCCAGTGCTGGCACTGCGTACCCAGTCACCCAGCACTGCGTCGCCAAGGCACCCAGTGCAGGAGCAGTGAGGCCCCAAGCCACCCAGTACCGCAGTACTGTGTCCCTGAGCCACCCAGCA
>NW_008652721.1:0-261 GCF_000695815.1 Acanthisitta chloris
TTTAATCCCCCTCTCCCCGGGGGTGTTGGTTGCCTTTTCTGTTGTTTGTTTGGTTTGTTTTGCAACTCGACTTTTATTTGTGAACAGTTATTTTCAGCCCCCAACCTCCCTTCCCTCGTTCCCAATTCCTCCCCCCCCTTTCCACCTCCACGTCGCTGATGCCTCTGCAAAAAGCAGAGTCAAGACGGCTCAGTTAGCAGCATGTCTCGTCGAAAGCAAGCGAAACCCCAGCATCTCAAATCGGACGAAGAGCTGCAAGCG
>NW_008652721.1:274-475 GCF_000695815.1 Acanthisitta chloris
AAGGGCTCCCGGCGCCTCTTTCTCCTCCTCTCTCTCTCTCTCTCTTTTTGTGAGTGTGTTTCGGATGGAGATAGGTGAATTTATGGTGATGGTGAACATGGGAGCGCAATTACTCTGCAGCGGGAGAATGGGAATTAGAGCAGCTGGGGGAAGAGGCAGCGGAACTGAGAAGTTCGCAGTTTACCCAAGTTTCTGCAGCCC
>NW_008652722.1:0-8496 GCF_000695815.1 Acanthisitta chloris
TGATGGCTGGCACGGCGAGGCTCCCAGTGCCGCGGTATTTGAGGCCGCGGCAGAGCTTCGGAGTGGCTTGGCTCAGTAGATGTTTTCACTCATTGGCTTAAAATAGCATGCCTGGGAATCATCAGAGCCCGCAAGTGCTTCCTGTGCCACCAGTGGCATGTCTGCAGTACCTGTTACCGAGATTTGGGCCGCTTAACCCTCTCGCTCATTGTATCCGATTATTTTCCTTAAATTGAAGGTAAATCCAGCTCCGCAGGCAGTGATGCTCACCTCTGGTTGGTTCGTGGGCAGTGGAAGGAGCACACACTGTAGATGTCCTGGTGGTGCAAGTGAAGGAAGAATCTGTTTGCAGAGTTGGACTTAGACCTTTTCCTTTTCCACAGTCCTGAAAAATCATGCAACTGTTACAAAAGTAATTTAATTGCTGAAGTAGATGATTAAAAATAAACCTTCAGTAGTGATTTCAGTGCCATTTTGATAGCAGTCTTTTGCTCGTGTATGTCACTGTATAGTTCTCCCAACACGTAGATGAAGGTTTTTCAAGTAGGAAAGTGGAAGAAATAGATTCTTTTAAATATGTATGGTATAATAGTTCTAAAATCTTGACACTTAACACAGCATTTCAGGAATTACTTGTTTACTTTTAAGTAAGCACCTTTAAAAAATTGTCATTCCCCTTTAAACTTCATTTAAACTGATGAATGAAAACTGTTTGATGCTTAATTTTGGTATCAGCTTTCAGTGCTATTTTTCTTTCACTGTCTCTTCCACTAATGCATTGGTTTTTATAGTTGCAGCTCTGGTGTTGTGCTAAGTAATGGCTTGGGTACAGCAGGCATATTGGTCACATGCTAGTGAAGTTAACTTGTGTATTTAGTGTATTTTGTGATACCTCAAAAGCAATAGCTTTCAATGTATTTTGAACTTTCTGTTCATGGTAGCCGTCAGGTATTTCTGTAAGAGCTTTGAAATCAATATTCCAATGGTCATGTTTAATGTAGAGCAGATGGTGGGAATCTTGTCTTTTGGTGGTGAGCATAGGTGTGAAAAACAACCCAACACTGACCCTAAAAGTTGAAAAATAGTTTGTCTTTGCCTGAAGACTTGAGCAAGAAACGGTGGCTAAGTCTAAGGAGAAATTGTGACTCCCGGGAGACTTTGATAGAACAGAATTTCACCCACAGCATTTAAGCTCTGACTTACTTAGTCAGTAGTGACTGTGCTGAAAGTACTCTTGACTCTGACAAGTGTTTATGGGATGAAGGTCTAAGCATTAAGCCTTCTTAACTGCTAAGCTCTACTGCTTAGTTATATGTCGAGGTTTCCCCATCTGTAATGCGTTTATTAGGTTTGCCATCCTTTTCTGTAGTTTTGCTTAGTCTAAAAGTTGTTTTTTGAGTAATGATTCATCAACTGTTGTTCTGAGTGAAAACTCTATCCTAGTGAAGGAACTCTGCCAGCTCTGAGAGCTGTCCAACACCACGGCTTGGTTAGTGAGTGGGCTATCTTTGTTCTCTTGTTGAATGCTCCTTGGTTACTTGGTCGATTGCTCTTTGCAGCTGGTGCAGACCGTGATGGATTGTTTCTTCTGCGTGTTTATACCAGAGACTGATAAATTATCTAGGAGGAAAATAAAGAGCTGAGGGCAGATTTTGGAGGAGCATGTTGGTATGTATGTTTGTGTGTTAGCAAGTTGGAGAGAGACCGTGTAGTCTTGTGATCTGCAGCTGGCAGTCCCCTGACAAAGATGCTTCATGGAGAGGGTGTATATGACCTTACTTAAAAATACATTTTTGATGGATGTGGAGAAATCCTTCCTGAGGACTGCTAGGGGGGGATGGAGAGGGAGTTAATGAAGTATCATGGATGAGAAAGGAAGATTTTCTGGTGAGTGAAGATTCATCACCTAAGGGGGCTGTTCATCAAAGAAGATAGTACCCTGCTAGAGAATAAAACCATCCTTACAAGTAATACTGGATGGGTGGTAGGGACCCATTCAGTTAATATTTAAATAGTACTTTTGCTGATGCAGGAGCTGTGTTTGAACTGTTGAATGATTCCATGCTCTGGTGCGGAGAAGCCTTAATTACTAAGCAAGGATTATGACAGAAAGACCTACTGCTCAGAAGTCTAGCATGTTACTTAATTAAAGGATCAAGTGTACACTTGATATTTTTTTTAGATGAAAAATACTGTATGGTTTTGTCTTTAATGTATTAGCAAACACTTAATGCAGTATAGCTGCAGATGAGAAGAATGAGATAAGAAGACTCTGTTACAAGATAGCATGTCTGGTTTTGATCAGCAGACCTTTACAGGGGCAAGAAAAAGCAAGTGAGATGTTTTCATTGTAAAGCTAGCCAAATTTAGAGCATTGTAATCTTCTTAAATTATTATTTTGGCAGAGTGCAGTTCTCAAAATCATTGCATAACCTTTAAAAGCCAGTGACTCGGTGATTTAAATTCCATTGGCAAAGCTTTTAGGAGCAGAAAGATTCTACCCATGTACAGCTGGCCTCTCTAACTTCTATATTTCTTCATCTAGTTCCCTCCAGCATGTAGATCAGTAGAGGTTTTATGAGTTTCCATAGAGAAGTCTGCACAAAACACAAAAGCTCTCTCTAATCCATTCTTTCAGGGTTGATGTCTTCTATTGTGCTTGTACCAGAACTTCAGATTCTAAATCAGTGGGAAAATCTTTCATTTGGTGGCTCATGTCAAATTGTCATCATGATGTTTCCTTCTCCCTGTCAAGTGATTTCATATGTACATTCCCTTAAAGCCCTGAGCAAAACCAGCAAGTTCAGTAGTTGAGCTTCCTCTGGGCATCTTCCCATGATCCTGTTAAATCTCACCTACTGGGTTGGAAAAGTGATCAAGTTTCACTGATCCAGAGAGATCAAGAATATTAATATGAACTGCAACCACTCTGATTAGGAAATTCTTATGGGACAGGACTATGTGGGCTATTATCCTTTGTGCCATTTGGTGAATATGGTTCAGAATAGATTTTATAAAGCCAAGAAGTAATATAGTTGAGATTACTTTTTGAGAGTTACTGGTTTCTCAGTGCTGTTCTTGGCCAGTCAGACTGTTCTTTCCCTCAGAGTACAAGCAGATTGGACCTCTTCCAGCTCTGCTGTCTGGTCCTACACGGCTATTAGTTCCTTTTTGTTTGAACACAAAGAGATGTCCTCAGTACTGTGTATTACAGTGTCTGTGCAGTCAAGTATTTGAGGGCACCACTGGAGCTGAAATTCTTTCCTGAAACAGTAAGAATCATTACTTTGAGAGAGGGTGTAAAATGAAATGTAAACATGTGAAATTATTTAAACTTGTGTCATTGTTCGGGTTAAAAAGAAAATTGCTTTCAATATCTTTATGTAGAAGCTTGAAAAGACTAGTTTTAGGTCATTGACAGGGAAGGTACTCTAAGAACAGGATTGCAATCTGCATTTCTGAAGTTACTCTTTCAGTAGTTGTATTTTGTTCAGGAAAAGGTGCTCAGATATTCATAAATTCTTGCTGATTTTTAAATTATTTTTAAAGTAAAATTATCATGAAATTGCAAATTAGGTCAAGTGTTTCTATTATAGGCTGACTGCAAAGCGAAACGTTTTTATGTGTATTGTCTGTAAGCCCCAAATATGGTGAGAGGGTCATAGCTGATCCTTCTCATCAATGGAGTCTTCACAGGCATGGGGCTCTGTGAGCACATTAAGAATATGTTGGGGGAAAGCCCAAATTCTTTGGAGTTGGTGGAGCTGTAGCTGGTTTTGCTCACGCTTAACTTGATCTATAGATTAATCTATATTGCTGGTTCTGTTCCCAGTGAAGGAGAATTCGTTGCACATGGTATCAATGATAATTGTAAACGTAGATTCTGTTGCTCCTACTTCTGATGTTCTGCCCTCTATTAGAAGCTGAGTGTGGACTGGGCATTTTTCCAGCCATGTGATTGCAGCAGGTTACAGTAGATTTTATGGTTGAGGTAAAATGGACTCAATACCACAGGGACAGTTTCTGCTAATGGTTACACAATTGATGGGATTAGTTAAGCGTACGTGCATATGGGTTTGCAGAATATCAATCCTTATATGTTTTAATTACACAATTACTTCAAAACTGAGCCTGTCCCATGTATCAAATGCTAAAAAGTGCCTAGATAGTCAAGCTGGACATCACTTTCTGTGATAGCACCTGTGGAGTTTCATCTAATATAAAAATGTGAAAAATCTTGTCTCCTTAAACATCCTCTGTTTGGCAAACCCCCACTGTCTTAAGTAGTCATTAAAAAAATCTGCCATGCATCTAAACATGGTTGATTCAAATTTAATTGAAATCAGCTCTATTAGGTCTGTGAGCTAATTTCATCAGTCCTTTAAAGCAGTTTTCCTGTGTCTGAGTGCCTGGAGAGATGAAGATTTTTCAAAACTGTTAATCAGATCATAACATTTCAAAGTGGCTAATTTAACATTGGCTGTGGAAAGTTAAACCAAACTAAGAAGTCAGAAACCGACTCAGGAATTGGACTACTTCTCAAACAGGTCCCAATTCCTGTAGATTTTAGTATGTTTTAGTTAGCATATAACAGCAAATGGTCTCTGACTCATGAACTAAGACAAGAGAAAATCCGCAGAGACAGGCAAAAAGGGGAAATAATAGAATATAGTGACACAAAAATAGTAATAATGTTTAGCATGTTGCCTCAAATTCCAGCCTAACTGTCTCTATGCCTGCTGGGGATACTGCAAAACGATGATTTTTAAGGAAGGTCTTACAGTAGAAGAATGAGTTAGTTTCATGGATATTTACATTGTGAAGAGCTGCCTTGGAGAAGTGATAGAAATGCTTGTTGCAATAGGCCTGTCATTGCAGTCTCATTACCCATTTATGTCTTAATATTAAGATGTGATGAAAAGTTGTCAATGCAAAGCAGTCTTACGTGGCACGGTAGAAAAAAGGCAGGCAGGATGCAGAGGAGTGACAGAAAGCAGCACAGCAAAATGTTCTTCTCAATTCCCAGTACTTCCATGAAGATCAAGTCAAGATTGTCTGTTAAGATGAGACAGGTGGCCAGGTTCTGAAGTGGCTGAAATCTCAGATATGATGAAGGAGGAATCAGTGGGATTTAAGCAGATCATGGGTGGGTCTTCTAGGCTGTAGGTATGAGTGCCAGGCATCACTGCTGGTATCAAGGAAGTTTCCTGAAGATGTTTAGTTTGAGGTGATGGTTATATGTCCATGAGATGGCATGAGAAAAGAAGAGATCAGGATAAAAGTGAATGAGTTTACAAGAATGAGCCTAGATATCGTAGCCAGATTTATTCTTCTGATGAGGTCACTTAGAATTCAAAGAGACAAAGGAAACAGGTTTGGAAGCAAAGCTAACTTTAAAGCTAGATCAGGTTGCTCAGGGTGTTCCAGGGTTGCTCCAAGGAAGGAGGTTCCACGACTTCTCTGTGCCACCTGTTTGAGTGCAGAAGCTTTTTGCACACCAGGGATGCTTTTCTTATTTCCAATCGGAATTTCCCTTCCTGCAACTTTCGGCCTTTGCCCCATATCTGTTGTTGTGCATATCTGTGAAGAATATGGCTTTATTTGCTCTATAACTCTTCTTCCCTTCCACTCCATAGGTGGTAGAAGACTGCAATTAGCCTTTGCTTCTCCAAGCTCAATAAAGCCAGTTCATTTAGCCTCCACTCGTAGGCCATGTTCTCCAGCTCCTCGGTCTTACTACTTGATGTTTGCTGGGCTGTCTGCAGTTTGACCACATCTCTTGTGTATTGTGCTCTGTGGAGAAGAATTACTAGTTTCTTTGACTTACTGATTATATTCTTGCTAATGTAGCACAGAATGTCATTAAACTTTTGCTGCAGGGGTGCACTACTGACTCATGCTCAGCTTCCCGTCAATGGGAATCCACAGGTTCCGCAGAGCTGTCACCTGTCTAGCCAGTCCTCAGCCTGCAATGACATCTCCTGCCCCAAGTGCAGGACATTGCATTTGTCTTTGTTGAGTTGCTGGAGACCCATTTCTTATCTTTTTAAATGGTAGCCCTGCCCTGCCATTTTTCAGCCATTTCCCCCAGTTTGGTGTCACACATGATCTTGCTGAGGATGTGTATGTCCAATCATCAGTCATTGATGAAATTCTAAAACAGCCCGAGCTGTTTAAAACATCATGAGGAGCATCGTGTATAACTGACTGTTGCTAGTCTTTGAACCACTGATCACTGTTTAAGCCCAACAGTCCAGACAGTATTTCTTCCTTCAGGCAGTCTTGCAGTCCAGTCCAGTGCATACTTTCCTCATTTGGCTACTGGGATATGGGAGAAGGCTGTTCTGCAAGCTTTACAGAAGTCAAGGTAAATAAGATTCACTGGTATTAAGGGCTAGAGAAAGAAAGATGCTTAAAACCAGGACTTTAACCTCCTCAGGAAGCAGGAAACTTTGGGCTAATGAAAGGAACAATTTTAGATTAGTGTGAGGGACTGGGGAAGACTGACTTATGGAAACAATGAGAAGAAGACTCCAAGATTATTTCTATGGCTGATGATGCTGTTTTAGGCTCTTTGTTCATTTGTTTCCTAGATCTGACATGTAGTACTTCTTTAAAAAAAATGATGTGCCCTTTTCCTAACTTATCTCAGTTTTCACTAAGCATTTTCCCAGTGCAGATTTATTTGAAATTGTGCTACCTCTCTAGCTATGTAATTGCTGCAGGCATCTGTGGAAACTGTCTCAGACCAAAGTTCTCTCAACAAACCTGATTTATTAAATGTGGCACTTTCAAAATAGTGCTGCAGATGAAAGAGCATGACCATTGCTGGCTAAGAAGGAGCTTAAAGTCAGAAAGACTTTAAAATGATTAATCGAGTGTTATTGGCCTAGAGAGGATTCTTTGCTAAGCATTGAGATCTCTTAGAGTCTCGATCCAGCTTAGGCACATTTTCTATGTGTGCTTCAGAGTTACAGTAGTTCTGTAGTTAGCTAGCCTTGTTTCTGGCTGCTTAGTTGCCACATGCTTTAGTGTTTATTATGCATAACTTTTTCCTTTGTCGTAAAAGAGAAATTATTTTATGTAATTGGCAGAGAATTCTGGTCCCTGTCAAACTGTGCTGCCATTAGATTAGGAGTGTTTAGAGTGATGAGATAGTGATTGCAGTAGACAAATGCCTGCAGTGCTGCTTACTGTCCGGCATTTGATGATACTAACTACTTGTAAAACGTAACTGACTGAAACTGTAGTGTTTTCCACAGACTGTAGGTTATGCTTTATAGTTCTGTCTAGGTAGTATAGTTAATAGAATACAGAGGTTATTCCTGCAAAGACTTCATAATTTCATATTTGTGCTATATATTGTTCTAGCTTTCATTATTTAGACTATGATACATGGCTCAAAGGGTTTGCCATGATTTAGTATGGAGACTTGCATCTCTAGGTTAGTGGCTTGTATGTGATTGCAGGATCAGAAGAATCCACTTATCTATGAGGGGTTGCATGAAATAAAGTGGCAGCCTCAGTCCATTTCTAGGGAACAGCTTCTATATCCTAAGGCTGCAAGCAAAGTTGCAAATAAATATATAAAATTAGATTTTGCATATCCAGTTTAGCCTTCAGACACCTAACAAAGCACAGACAATTTTGTCTGTGAGCTTTTCTCAGACCTTAGCTTTATTACTGGATTTTTGAAGAGCCACATTTTCCTAACTACAGTAATTTTCTTTGATATGTAGAAAAATCATTCTGGGGTGGTGTTTGTGGCCCAATGTGAGCTATAATTTATGGTTTTAGAATAGGATTGCCATTTTTGCCATTTTTGCCATTTTGTAGAATCAAGTTGTTTGAACACAGATTACATGGTAGCTTTTGTTACATCATTGTTACACATTTTTCTAAAATACAAATATATTAATCTTTATTGTTTTGAAATCAGTGTGTTCTAGGACTATGGCTTCCAAAACCCCAGTTGGATTCATTGGGCTGGGTAACATGGGAAATCCAATGGCAAAAAACCTGGTAAAACATGGATATCCAGTTATTGCCTATGATGTGTTCCCAGAAGCTTGCAAAGAATTTCAAGACTTGGGTGCTCAGGTATAGTAAGAAACTTTCTTTATTCCAGCAGTAACTGTGTGTGTTGAATGGTTTTTGCATGCAGTGCAACTAAATAATCTGCTTTTTCCCTCGGTTAAGATCACAATCGAAAGTAAAACAGCCCAATGAATACAACCTGAATCTGTGAGGTTTCACTTAGAGCAAAGATATAATTCTACCCTTAGTAATTTTCATGCTGTAGCAAGAATTGCTGCCTTGTTGAACTTCTCTAGCTGTTTTTTATTCCCCTTTTTATGAGAGTAGGTTGATGGCCTGTTCTTTCACCTCCTCCTTTATCCTGCTTCCTCCATACCTAGATCTATATGGCCAGTGGGCTGCTTTTCATCTGGTTCCTGCTTTGACCTTTTCAGGTTAAATGACTCTAGTTAAAAATTC
>NW_008652722.1:8508-36142 GCF_000695815.1 Acanthisitta chloris
GGATGTACGAGCTTTCCTGCTGCTTCAAGGTGCAGTCCTCAGGGGCAGGGGGAAAATCTAATTGTTTAAGTGTTTATTCGCTTAGAGGTGAGGAAGGATATGGTGAGAGAAGAGGAAGGAGTGAAAAGGAAAAAGGAGGGAAGGAGATTATGTTAAGAAGGTTTACCTTCCTGCCATATACCCTGCAAAATGTTGGCCCTGTTCCAGCCAGTCCTATTGCATTTGTTGATCTGTTAATACTCCCAAAATCCCATTCAGTCCGTCACGTGGTTGGGCCACTTCTAAGTGTCTGAAACACATATTGAATGGTTTTGACATAGTTCAGAGCTGTAACAGTGTAGACAGTTGTGGGCAGATGGATAGGTGCATAAAACACTGTAACAAAAGAATATGTTCACCTAAGGAGTGCAATGCAAAAGTGATACTCTGATTTAACAATGCAGAGGATAGGAGGGAATTTTCCAGCAATGGCAAGGAAATTGTATGTAGATCTAGATGGAGGAACTGTATGCCTGGGAAGTCTAAACTGTTGGAGCTAATTGCAGCTGTTTTAAATAATGAGGTAACATCAAGATTCCAAAAAGATTAAGTGATAAAGCACACCTGTTGGTAATTAATTGCAGCTCCCCTTGAATAGTTACAGAATCTTGGCCTCGATTGGGAAAGTAAGCTTTACAGCTTCTTTTCCTAGCAACTGTTTTTATTTTGTTAAACCAGCAGAGACCCTCAGGCATGAACCAGACCTGTCTTGAATAAGAGACTGGGCAAATGGGAGTATATTTTGAACAGTAGGTTATATTTTTAATTCATATTTTGCAGTGGGATCTTCTTGCTGTGGCTGCCCATTTTGATAGCTTTTTGCCGTAGTAGTAGAATCCTCAGCATCCACTGCAAGACTTTACATGTGATAGTAAAGGTGAACTGTAATGCTTTTTAAAATAAAGTCCAAAGTATGTTTTAAGATCATAAATCACTAAGAGAATACATGGGTAGGATTAAATAAAAATGAAACACACTTAAAGAAAATATGGGAACATAACTTCCTCTTCTTGATCTATAGGTGTAAATCCTACCCCAACACGTTTTTCAGGAGTTGGAAACTTGTGAGTCCACGGGGCCTTGTAGAAACTGCTGCAGAAGGAACATTGGGCTCTAAGGGCTGCTTTCTCTTTGGTCTGGCTGGTAGGGTAAAACCATCAGGAGTGTTACAGAGGTGAAATGACCCCAGGAGACAATAAATCTGGTCACATGTCCTTTACTTAAGGCCAATGCTACTACCAAGGTATACGGAGGATGGGAGATGCTTGACCATAAGTTTTCATAATCTGTGACTCCACTTTCTTTAGCCTCTGAAGTAAAGAACTGGGAGTTAGTATATGTCAGAAAGCAGCCACCTGCCTGCTAATGGTGAATAGAAAGAGGAAAACTGGCTGAGCAGGAGCATATGGAACCACTTGGGGTGAAACTTGGAGAAAGCTGGAAGGCTACAAACGAGGAAGAATACTGACAGTGCTATGAGCGCATAGGCTGCCTCTACACTCTGCATACTGTCTTTCCCCTTGGTCACAGTTATCACATTTCTCACATAGTGAAGTTCTTACTTTGCTTCAGTTTACATGTGTTTGAATTTTATCTCAGATTTGGAAGACTGAGGGTGTTACCAAAGTCACCTGATGCATAAAGCATCATAAAAATAGAGCTTTCTTCAGAGAACAATAAGAAGGCATTTTAGGCAAACAGAAATATTAATTGACTTACTGTAAATATAAATAAAACCTTAGGGAAGCAATTTGGAACAAATATAAGCAGGTGCTCATATTGAAAGGGAAAACCAATGACCAGTATGAAGAAAAGTCTCCCCTATCCAGTTGTATACTGCAAAAGTTTGCTTGGTCTGGCAAGTATCAGAACCTGTATGGAACTTGGTGGGCTGCTACTCTTAGCCAGTATGGTCTATGTTGGCAATCAGCAATTAGTATTTGGTATGTTTTTCAAAGTTACATGCATATTTTAATGATTTCAAATGCTTTATGTTTCATAATAGCTTTCAAACCCTTCAGCTTTAATTGAGACAGGCAGGCCCAAGTAAAATAGAAGTTTTGTATGCTGCTTGTTGAACCAGGTAGGTAGATCTCCTCAGAGAATGTTATTCCTAGTTGTTAATAGTACCAAAAGGCCAAGAATGACAATCCCCACTTTAATTTCCACTTTTTTTTTTTTGCCTACTTGCTTCAAGATAGCAGAAAGATTTTCCTTTGTATGGTCCTGGAAGTACTGTCACTCTATATACATTTTTTTTATCACTTTCTTCATGGAAAAGGCATGTTAATATTTTGAAAGACATGCATGGAATAAATTAATTTCTTCATCGATGACTACTGTATTATGACTTCTATGTATCTGTGTTGCTTAAGAATTATTTCAAACTGTAACTGACACCCAACTATATTCTAATCTACAAAGCCAAGTAGAAATTTGAGATTGATGTAGTTTCTCAGTTGTGTCTGCAATATGGTATGTTTTTCAACTTCTGGTTGAAAGATGCAAATGGGCCACCGAGTCTTCAACTGATAACTTGCAAACCTCTAAGACTACTGGAGATAATAGTTTCAAATAAGAAGACATAAATTCAGGTTCCATTTACACACTTCCTCTCTCCTCCTCTAATAATATACACTGGGACTGAACTGAACCAGAGATACTTGGAACTAAAGACAAAGGTGTCATACTCATTCATAAGGAGAGAAGCTCTCCAGTCTCCAGGGAAGCAAGTCATAAAATTAACTAACAGATATAGAAGCTTTGCTGCTTATAATTGCCTCATTTGTTCCTCCTAACCTTTGTTCTTTAAGTCTAGGCCATGTTTCCTTTTATAACTGTGTGGTATGCCAGATGTTTTATATAGTATTAACTTTTTCAAAACAAAATCTGCTTGTTTCGAAGTCCGATCCATGCCAGTTTCTTTACCTTTTTTTCAAGAGCTTTGTTCAGTGATTATATAAGTCTTTCCTTCTTTTAGTTATAAGTAAAATGAAAATCAAGAAGTTTCTAATGCTGTATCCCAGAAGACCTTGAAGGGGTTATTGAATAAGACCTTGGAAGGTGTTATTCAACATTACTTGTGTATATAACATGCTGTCTTTGATTCTGAGCCCTTATAAATGCAATGTATATAAAAAGAGAATATATTTATGTTGGGACCTTTAGTGTCAAAACTAACAAAAATTATAGCAAATATCTGTAGTTATAAATAGATAAAGAATGGTGATATGAGCTCAATGATTTGTTGCTTTGTCTACATTACAGAAAGGATCCAAAATTTCAGGTAGCTGTTTGACTGTAATGTCTTTATCCCTAGAGTCATGTGATATGGAAACTCTAACTTACGCTGAGTAAGAAGTGCATATCAAATTTTGTTTCAGACATTTCTCAAAAGTTAAAATCCCCAGACAATTAATACATGTAGCAGGAGAGATCATTGTGATACTGAGGTTACTTCTCATCATGCAGCACCAATAACTGGAAAATAAATACTACAAGTCCTATGCACAAACAAAATCTACTTTCTGCTCATCTTGTTTCCTGCTTGGAACTTAAGTCCTTTTGGTAAAACTGCCTGAGTGACTGAAATCAGATTTGATCCTCATGGGCTGAAGTATTAGCTGTGTTTTTTATTGCTGTTTTCCTCGAGCTATGAATGTATAAACAATGCCTATTTAAAAGAAATTAATTATTTCAAACCAGTACTGGACAAAAGTCTTAGTGGTAAATGCCTTCTGAGTGAAACTCACTGCTTTAGCTGTCAATATTTCTTTTGTTTTGTGTGTCTCTTAAATACTATACTGTCTGTCTCTGAAAGTGACCCAGGAAAGGTAATATACCTCTAAAGCTAGGTATGTTTATTTAACAACCAATGCCTAATAATATCTTTTGAAAATTTTTCAGATGTTTTTTGTGAAGGATGCTCGAGCTGATAATTTTCTTTTTTAAAAAAGTCAGCTGTAATATTATGAGAAACATCAGTTAGTTTATCTGATTTTTTTTTTAAGGTGAGGCTCAGAAGTGCATTAAGTATTTTTTTCTTTTTTCCTAAGTCTTCCTCTTTTCCAATGCTGTATATAAGAGAAGGGAAAAAGTGAGATTTTTGTGATCCTTCATGTTGTCCCTCCTTAGAAACACTGTAGAGCATGATTTTGTATAGATGCATGGTTTGTAGTGAATGGAAGATTCATGAATGGGTTGATGGGTTTCAGGCATCCCCAGTGAAAAATGTTCTGGAGAACTTGCATAATAGGACATCCTTTTCATTTTATTTTTTTTATTTTCCTCTTACTGGATCCAATTAACCAACATTTTCACTAGGAGAGCAGTTTTTCTCGTGTTCTGATTTTTCACCTAGCTTAGTTGTGACCGGTGACCTGTGAATACTAAAAACAAACTTAGCAAACATGTCTGACATCTCTTTTTCAGGAGGTGTAAGCTTACATGTTGTTTTTCTTTAAAAGGTAACAGAATCCCCAGCAGATGTAGCAGAAAGAGCAGACAGAATTATTACCATGCTGCCTTCTAGTCCCAATGCGAGAGAAGTTTACACAGGAGCAAATGGAATTCTAAAGTAAGAATTTTTTGTCTTTGGAGAATTCCCACTCCTACTCAAGGCTGTTGCACGTTGTCTGTCAGGTGATTGTTGTTGCTGTAATTCTTGCTGTGCCTTCAGGGCACTAACTCAATGTTCTCTGTGTTGTCACTATTAATGTATCTAATTATATGAGTTCTTGCTTTTGAATGGCTTTTGGCTAAAGTCTTAATTTTATTTTCAATAGAATAATAATTCTTGTGTACTTAAGGCAACTTAACTGGCTATTATCTGTCTTTTCAGTTGCATGTTTCTTTTGCCATAATGTAATGTATTGCAGACAAGTATAACTAGAGTATGTGCTGGCAACAATTATTAGATAAAATACTTTTTTTTTAACTTGACTATAAATAATAAATGAAATATGCTTCAGAGAAGCCATTGTGTCTTATGGTATTAAACTGTGTTAACGTAGAATAGCTGACAAGACTTTATTGATTTCTAGTCTTACTGTCTGTTTATTACACAAGAAAATACCTAAAGAGTTTTTTTAATGTGAAGCAGTGGTTTTTAACTTTTGTGGAGGGATTTCCACTAAGCCTTAAATCCATAGTTTGCAGCATTCTGTTACTCAGGGTTTTTGAACTTAGCAAAAACTTCCAAAAATTAATAATATTTAATCAAAATCAAAAGATCAGTAGTATTTATGAGGCTATTCTGGCCACATGTGCACTGCTCCTGGCAGGCTGAGTAAGACAAAAGTACAGTAGATTGTCAAAAACCGATGCTATCTTTTTTAGGTATTGATTGTATAATATTAAGATGCAGTCATATGAAAATGAAGTAGAGGAGAGGGGTTTCTATTGATCTTGCTGTATAGAAATAAGAGTTGCTTCCTTCCCATACTGTCCATAGTTTAATTCCTCACAAAGGAGGACTGAACAGATCTAAGTATCCATAGCTTAGACCCTTTAGGGAAGAAGTGTAATTGGATCAGTCCCACAAAGCTTGGCAAACAGCTGCAGAACTGTATCCAGGATGGCAGTGGTTTGAGGGATTGGCAGTACCTACTGATACAGTACAGCCAGTTAATCTTTCAGGTATCTAGATGTGGAAAATACTGCTGGGAACAGAGGAGGTGGAAAGCAGTCCTATGCTGCTGCAGGTTCTCAGCCTCTGTCTTCAAGAGAAGGAAGTATAATTTGACAGTAGTGGTTAATTGTCACTCTGAGTGACCTGGTCCATGCTGACTGGTTCGACTTTCATAATTTTCTAAAGCTTTTTAAGCTTTACTGAAGAAAACATTGATATTGTGAAGTGTTTAAGGGTTAACTTAGTCACCCCACTGTGTTACCAAGGAGCCTGTACCACTGCTCTTTGTTCTGAACATAAGGTGGGATGAGTAGTACTGTGTCTGCCACACTGGTTTTCTTTTCCATGTATTCAAACTAACTGCAGCAGCTCATCCCTTCCATGAAAAAGGACAAGTTTTGTGTATGTGGCACTGTTGAAGTCTGGAGCTACAGTGGGGTCCACAACTGTATGTCTATATTGAGACACTATTTCCAGCAATCTAGGCAATCTGATTACATGAAATTCACTGTACTGCCAACGGCACACAAAGTGCAATGAAACTCTTCATCTGTCATGTGCAGTTTTTAATGAGTTACCTTTTTATGCCTGAAAAATCATGTTGTTTGATTTCATGGTGAATGCTGCTCAAGTGGACTGCACGTTGTGGTGCAATTCAGTGGGAAGAGGGATAAAAACATGATAAATTTTTGTTATTATTGAGGGCATTAAAATTCTACTTTAATTGTATTTTTTTAAACATATACACAACTTTTTTTGTTTTACAGTTTGGGATACAGTTCTTCTGCCTAAATTTACTAGCTGTTGGTGGGAAAACAACATTTTTCTCCTTGCTTCACTTCAAATCTGCAGCAGGCTCTTGTGGTCTTTGCTATGGTCTTTATGTAGAATAAATGGTAGCATGTGATTAAAAGAGCACAATCAGGCTGTTCTGATAAGAATTTAAGATACTGTATATATTTAAAGAACATTGTATTTCAGTTGCCTAGAATGCATCTTAGATGATCTATACATTATATACTGCTCAGGCTTGTATTATGATGGCAGGTTTTACTCGTACATGCTTTCTGTGTGATTTTTTTTTATAACAGTGCTTAGGAAGACCATCCTTTTGTGTTCAGCTTTTATTGGGCTTTGATTCAAAACTGCAGTATATGTACTCAGCAGTATAAATACTGAGCAGATCTTGCTCAACAGGGTTTAAAACTTTTTGTTTGTTAGTGTACCAAAAAGTGTCTGTACATTTATCATGCTGAGGACAGCCAGTGCCATGGTAATAGTGAAACAAATATGTAATAATAATAATTAATCTTTATTTTAGGAAAGTGAAGAAAGGCTCATTGCTAATAGATTCCAGTACTATAGACCCAGCAGTTTCAAAAGAATTAGCCAAAGCTGTTGAAAAAATGGGAGCTGTTTTCATGGATGCCCCAGTTTCTGGAGGTAAGTCTCCATTAACCGTTTGCCTGATATTGGGCATGTTGTCTCTTGGCAATCTGAGTCACCAATTTGTACCTTTTTTCTGTAGGTTGCTTTTGTTTGCTATATGTACAGTATTCTGTTGTTTTTTGTTTTGTTGTTAGATTACATTACAGAAATGTATGTTATTTTAGGAATATTTTTAGGGTTTTGGTGTATGCTTTTGTGTTAGACCTAGAAACACTGAGCTTTCCTAGGGTGTGGTAGAGTGGTCTTTTTAATTTAATTTCTTTCATAAAGTTGCATTTTTATGCAGGTATTCACATCTCTTCAGCCTCCATCCATTTCCTTCTGTTAGGGAAAAACTGTCATTAGGCTGTTCTGCTGCTTTTTCATTACTTAAAAAGGAGTGAATGAAGGGGAGAATATAGGATTTCTTTGTCAAGAAAAAACAGAGCTTTCATCTGACTATAACAATTGAAGAATGTGGATAATATTTGTCTTGAAAGTTCATAGTTGCTAATTATTAATCTCTGACTATTTACTCTTGTAAGAAGTAATACAGAGCAGGGAAGTCTTTGATTTTGTGGACAGAGGAGAGCAGAATCAGAAAACTAATGTTTTGAAAACAAAACCTTAGGTGATTGTTACTATTGTTGAATTCTTCTCTAAAACACCTAGAATTAGAAGGTAAGGAAACCCCATTTTATTTGGGAAAATCTTGGGGTTTTTACAATCCGCTCTAAAAGTTAACGTAAGTGGCATCGTAAGAGTTCTTTATTTTCCTGAAGAGTGTGGGTGAGGAGCAAAATCTAACTATCTTTTTAATTTTCAACTGAAAACTAAGGCAGGATTTGACTACATACTAGGAGCCAGAATTTTCATCCAAATTCTAATGCGAACAGAAAGTAGGAAGATCCAGGTAGGTGATATTGAAGAATATAATGGAGAAGACGAGATTCTTTCTTCCCAGCCAAAATGTTAGTCCCATTTTATAAAGTTAGGTAATTTGTCAGCCTGGGAATAAAAACCACAGGAAAAATATGTTGTGGGTGGAATATATTTATATATCTGATCCTTTTCTAAACACAGCATGGCCTTCTCCTTATCAGTTGGGCAATTCAGACAACTTCTGTGTGGTTCTTTTCAATGTCTTTCCCCCAAATATGTTGTTTACCTGAGGGAATTATTTACCTTTTAGAAATGTTTGTTTTTACCTGTGAGTTTTTGCTTTAAGGCCGACTATGTTATAGCTACAAAGACAGAAAGACAAATTTGATTCCAAAGCAGCCTTATCTCTCTGGAGGGTTTTGTTCCTTGAGAAAATGATAAGGCCAAGACTGAGTTAACATAATAACATATAGTTGACTAGTTTGAATACAGATGGCTTTTTTGGTGTTAGTGGTTTATCTGAATACAAATTACTTGGTGTTTAGTGTCAGTTACAGATTGAGTCATATTCTGAAGGAGGGGGAAAGAACTGAGACTTAGCTTCCTCCTACTTAATGTGTTTGTGAATGCCAAGGAGTGCTCTGTACTAATTGTGTTTAAAGTGTGCAGTTGCTAGAAATGTGGAGAAGTTAAGTCTGTCAGAAAAAAAACCTTTAATGTTATGCTCTGTTATTTCCACCTTTCAAGACCTGACACATCAAGCCTTTGAGGTATTTTTGTATGTCCTGACTGTACTGTTGGCCTTCAGACAAAATGCTAAATGGAGAAGTATTCTCGCCTCTCTAGAAATTGGCAGACATTATCCTGATGCTGTGCAGTGCAATAGACTTGGCAGGAGTGTGAGGGAGGGTGTTTGTGGGACGCAGTGAGGTGGAAGAGAAAGCAGCATGCCTGTACTGTCCTCTTTAGATCTGTTTACTAGCTGTTACTGGCAGACAATTGCACTTGTGTTTTTAGGTATTTGGGTGTTGCCTGATGGACATTAATGTTGATCTGCACTGTGAACAAGTTATTTCACAAACCGAATAATACTTTGCAAATTGCATGGCCTATAAGCCTTAGGGAGAAATATGTTGATTTTAATCATGTCCTGACATTGCAAATGAAGAATCTTAGGGCATAGCATTAGGATCAGATTTTAGTGGCTTGTTTGCAGCCTTACCCTTGAAAGATTCCTTCCCTTGATCTTTTTCAGATGGGCCTGCATGCCAGCATAGTAGTGCTGTCTTCTTCATATGATTGGCCTACAGCATTTACTTGCAGCTTACAGTCAGGACCCATTAAGTGGAAGTTGATGCACCAAGTTACTATAGTATTATTTGGTATTAACTGACTTTAGAAAATACTTCTCATCCCAGTAGTTGCATGCAGATTATGCTGCTAATGCTGTCTAGAGATAGCAATCGCTTTACCCTGGGATTAGGATCTCTTGCAGGTCCACATGAGAAAGTTGTGTCACAGTTCCCAGTGCTGCTCTGATTTGTGACCTCTTTGTGAGCATGTGATAAATGAGGAAACATCTTCAAAATCCATATTTAATGCTTTTTTTTAAATCTAGAGGAATAAATTTATCTTTTTGCAAAGATTGGATTCTGCATCCTTGTATGTATAAAAGGCCTTTAGAGCACACATTATCATGGACAGGTATTTAAAACTGGCTTCTGTAGGCACAAGATACTACAGGCTAAGTACCGGATCTAAATTTAGCTTTTGTTCTCCCACTGATTTCACTAGGAGTATAATACAGTTTCTCACTTTGCAACCCAGAGCAAACTTTCCTAGTGGCTTCATTGATGCTGCTGTAATTGTTCTCTCTCTTTAACTCAGTATGCAAAATACACATCTTCTAAAGTACAGGAGTGACATGTTTATTTTTTTTCTGTGATGCTTTCTTCATTGTAAACACTCTAAGTGTTCAGATACTACCTTATCAACTTTTTTCCCCTTCCACTGACTTTTGAAATTGTATCAGCTTCACATCTGTTCAAAATACAGTGTACTGCATTCTGCTGGAACTTCACTAAAAGATGTGACAGCTTGATTTGCTTTTCTGGTTTTGGAGGTATGAAAAAAATGCTTTACATTCTTTTGTACGTATGGTTCTTCAAGATCTCTTAATGAAACTCAGGAACATCTTCCCCCTCACTGTATACTTTGGCCAAGATAGTCATCAGTAAAAAAAATCAGACTGCTAGTTGTTAATGACAGCTGTGATGTAGAGAACTGTGGTCATACAAAAAAGGTAATAAACAATAAAGATTTATTTTTCAAGAACTGTGGGTTGGAGGTGGCTAGCATAGGTTGGAGTTTCTATTCCAGCTGTCATTTCAAACTTTTTCCTCTTACAGTACTGTTTCCATAAGCTCCAGCTAACCATTAGGTGATGGAAGCAGTACTGGTAGTAACACTGACAAACTGAGACTTCAGCTCACTGGTAATATAAAGTATAATGTGAGTCCTCAAAAGGTGAATTGCAGATATTCCCTGTATGGACAGATCTGTACTTACCATGGAGCAAAGAATAGGTGTTATTAGAAATACTGTGGAGATCTTCTATTTGGTTTTGTTTGAAAGAGCAGTATATTTCGTAATTTCAGTGGCATGGTCAGACTTATAGCAGAGATTAAATAGGCCAAACAGAATAATTGGTGAATTTATTTCTCTTACTTGAATGTTGGAGGCTTAGCACAGTGTCTTTTCCAAGGGAAGCAGAGAACTTAAGATCATGTGTATGCACACCAATGCTTGCAAAGATTATTTGAAAGATGTTTTAAGACTAGACTAAATAATAAAAATTAGTAACAAGTGGTTCAAATGTTGCATTTCTTAGCTTGTAAATTCTTTTGTAATAAAGATGCATAATCACTAACTTTACCAGGATAAAGCTGGTTTAATAGACCTGTCTTTGTTGGACAGGCTTTGTAGAGCTACTTTTTAACTGGCTTCACTAGGTTGTGTCTGCTTTGTTTCTTTAGCTTTGTACACTTTTGGAGAAATGCAGTCTTATGACTTCGTGGGAGTGGAAGAATTGGTGGGTTGATTCACTGTGTCTAATTTGAGACACGTACTTGTTTAATAAGCAGAAGGCATAAAATGAAGGATCTCTTGAGTTCAGTGGTATAGAGGTTTTGGTTGGTCTTTTGGCTTTTTGGCCTGTTAATGCAGTGATTGGGTTCACTGGATCCTTGAAAGACTATCAAGACAAAGCAGATCAGTGAATTTAGAACTACTGATTCTGACCGATCCCACTCAATGGCTGGTGTTCTTGTTGGTGAGGAAAAGATTTAAAGGCATAGCAGCATTTGCTCCATTCTGGTTTTATTCTTTTATGCTTTGTTTTTAAAGCCTAAATACATGTACTCAGAATGGCCACAGTGTTCTCTATGCTCCTGATACCCAGTGTAGCATTTTCGCCTCACCTCCTCTGCTCTTCCTTAGTCACTACACATCTTGCGTAATCTTCTTTTCTGACGTGTTTCTTAATTTCTCTGTTTACGTTTTTTGCTGAATTAATCTGATCATACTCGTTTTGGCAAAGTCTGTGATCTGGGGATGGTAGCAGAAATTACAATGTACAACCTAAATGTTAAAGGTAGTATGAAAAATGTTACTGAGTTATTCTGAAATTTAAATGAGGGAAAAGTATGCATGAAGAAACTAATGTCTAAAAAGGGAAGCTTTGGGTGAACTGATTTAAGGAAGCTGAAATGAGGGTGAAGAAATAGTGTGAAATCTGAGATGCTTAAAAAGTTTCTGATTTCTAATAACTTATGATTTAAATTATTTAACAATGCTTATGTTTGTCAAAATAAAGCTAGTTTAATAGACCTCTTTTGTTGGAGAAAAGATGGAAAGGAATTAAGACCTTGATCTTACACATTGGCAAAAAGTGTGTTTTGACACTGGGGAGAGGAAGTATAAACCCTGTGCAGAAATCACAATGTTGGCGGCAGCTGCTGTTACAGAAGAGTTAGATAGTGCTGACTTTGCAAGGCTATTTTTCTTCTGTAAGTCTATTATGCCTTTTATTTTATAGGGAATGCCAAAGGTAGCAAAAGGCAAGGAAAAATAAACAGATTTGTTGAGAGTATCATCTAAAAGTGTTCACTGGGGTGGAGACAATTATCTTACAATGACTAAAAGGGTGGAAGAACTGATTTTATGAAAGTATATTGTATATTTTGGCAATAAAATTGTGTGTAGTCTGGCCAAGTAGTGACCGATGTGATTTTATAGGGAATGCCAAAGGTAGCAAAAGGCAAGGAAAAATAAACAGATTTGTTGAGAGTATCATCTAAAAGTGTTCACTGGGGTGGAGACAATTATCTTACAATGACTAAAAGGGTGGAAGAACTGATTTTATGAAAGTATATTGTATATTTTGGCAATAAAATTGTGTGTAGTCTGGCCAAGTAGTGACCGATGTGATGTGATTCGAAGGTGTAAAGATGAGTTATTCAGGCTGGCCCAGTGGGATATAACCAGGAATAATAGGCTGGAAATCATTAAGGAAAGAAAAATGCGTGCTGTGTCTACCAGGAAAAACGTCCTAATGACATTCTTCATACACAGTGGAATAATTTCCAAAGGAGATGGTTGAAGCCAAATATCTCGACATGCTTTAAACTGTACTGGGCAAAGTGCTAGGAACTATTCTGTGGGGAAAAATCTACAACTGGCAGGAGGATGGCTACATGATCTAATCAGTCTTTTCCATCTCTAATGCCTACAATTCTGTTGTGTTCTCACACATGGCGTTCAAAAACAGTTAAAGGAAAACCGTCCAGATGGAAGTTAGAAATCCCTGTGGCACTCTTTGAAAAAGAGTAAGGGATAACTGCAGAATTAGAGCCAACATTCCTTCTCTCGGTAAAAATGGTTCTAATATCCACGGCTGTATGTGAGCTGTTACCGCATTCCTAGTAACTGCTCTGTTTGCTTGTGGTTACTTTACTGCTGGTATCTGGCTCATCCTGTCAAGTGTTCTGTGATATCCAGAGTGGGAAAGATCTTCAGATTTCAGTCCATCATAAGTCCTAGGGAATAGAAGTTATTTTAATTTCATTTTTTAAAATTTTGATTGCTTCATCTATAGAACTTTTAAAGTTAAGGAGTTGCAGGTGGTCTTTGGAAACGTTTCTGGAATGCAGTGATGACTTTGAAGCTTTCTACAAAGTTTGTTTTGTTTTTATACATTTATGGGCTTGTTTTTGCTCTTTGAACTGAGTCTCTTGTTAAAAGTGTGTATTTTTCATTTAGTCAAAAAAACCTAGCATGACTCTTGTGCTTGGGACAGTGGGGATGATGAGCACCAGACCTTAATAATCCCCTGACTCCATCGGAGTCCTAATTCCGTACGGTGCTAAATGTGGATGGCGCATGCAGCGGTTCTGAGCCCAGCACCACGCACAGTAGAGCAGGAACTACAAACTGGAAGGCAATGCACAGAGTAGAACTGAGAGTACACTGTGCCTGCACAGCAACCATTAGCATGGGGACAGTCCCACCAGCTACAAGTATTGGAGGTGCCACTGGAGAAAATGCAACTGAGTCTGAATCTTAATCCAAAGCAGTTGGACTTGCAATTCAGTGTTGTCTTAATCTGTGGATAGAACTCTTGTTTAAAAAAATGTCCAAAGAAACCTGACTTACTGTCCTGATTTCAGCTGGGATAGAGTTAATTTTCTTTCTAGTTGCTGGTACAGTGTGGGGGTTTTCTTATTTAGAACGAGATAATGTGGATAACACTGTGATGTTCTAGTTCTTGCTAGGTAGTGCTTATCCTAAGTCAAGGACTTTTCAGTTTCCTATGCTCTGTCAACTAGGAGGTGCACAACAAGCTGGGAGGGAGCATAGCCAGGACAGCTGACCTGAACTGTCCTAAGGGACATTCCATGCCATAGAATGTCATGCTCAGTGTATAAACTGGGAGGAACTGGCCATGAGGGGCTGATTGCTGCTCAGGGATGGGCTGGACATTGGTCAGTGGGTAATGAGCAATTGCATCACTTGTCTTTCTTGGGTTTTGTTTTTCTATTGTTGTCGTCTCCCTTTTCATCGCAATTTATTATTATTGATATTATTGTTAGAAATATATTTTATTTCAGTTATTCATCTGTTCTTATGTCAGCACATGGGTTTACCTTTTTTTTTAATGGTTCTTCTCTCCATCCCTCTGGGGGAGATGTGAGTGAGGAAGTGGCTGTGTGGTATGTACTTGCCATCTGGTGTTAAATCACACTTATTTAAATGGACTGAGCCACTGAAGACATGACCCAGCATCGAATTGCATGTTTTATTTTGTCTCTTGTTCAGCAAGGGAGATCTTACACTAGACACATGGCAAGAAGCATTATCATCCTAAGTATCTGAATCTTAGGACACATCTGGAGTTGCAGGAGGCGTTTGTGCAAACTACTCCATGTAGAAGAATACTCCTTTGTAGGCCCATTAAATGCTTAAACTAAGGGAATAAAAAACCCTCAAAAACCAAATGAGGGCAGCTTTGCGGGCAGGGACAACTAACCTTGTCTTGTAGTGCAGGTCTTTGAAAGTAAATTGTTTGTCGATCCCCTAAATGGCTGAATATAGGCTCAGTAGGAGTGAAAACTAATCTTTTATTGACCCCCATCTGTATGATGCCAGTATTCTGGGTTCCTTGTATTCCTTTTGAAAGGCATGGTGAGGAGTTGGGTGAGGATGGAATTTATGTATGACAATATTATCTGGTTATCTGGAACCATTCTACATCACTAGAACATTGCAAAAGGTTTTCTTATACTGGAGGGCATCTTTATGTTTTGACAAATGCCTTAAGTTGTGTTAATAATAAAAAGGGGGTGAATGTTCTAGGAGAAATACTCCCTCTGCACTTCAAATAAATACCTGAAAATTACTCCATATTTATTGTGTTTAGTGTAGTATTGCCCATTGTGAGACAATTCAGTAGCCTGAGCATTTGTCCTCAGCAGGACTGTTCCTGGTTAATCAACAGAGAGCACATGGAAATACCAAGATTTCCTAATTCTTCCTCCTTCAACCATGTTTTAAAAACCCATGGTTTTTGTGATTAAGTAGAGGGGTAAGGGAGACAATATTGCCTTTTACTGTTGATAAGCATATAGAATTCAGCTGTCAGCATACAAACTCTGTAAATAAGTGTTCACCTTTCAATTTGCCCAACAGTATTTGGTCCTGTTGGCTATTGCTTCAGGCTGCTGAAATGCAGAGAACAGAGGAGAGTCATGCAGTTCCAGAGCTGAAGAAAGTTTTTAACTGCAGTTCTCTTCATGCCAAGCACAACATAGGACCTGAAGTGAAAAAAAAAAATAAAATTACTTACTGCACTGTATTTGACCTACAACTTTAACCCTTAAAACTTGGTTATTGTTTTCATTCCTGTAGTTTTGCTGGGACATTGTGTGGAATTTCCTAGACCTTAGACATCTTTAACTAGTATCTGTTCAAAAGCAAAATTAAAGGATCAGGAACAGTGTAATGCATGAAAATGTCACCTTAATGCTGTACCTTCAATTTCTGTTCCTGGTTCTATAAGCAGTTGTGTTTTAATTATTCTGTGTTGTGGCAGAATGTTAAATGTGTTTTCAGTAAAATGGAGGGGGGAGCAGTGTGAAACACTGTGTAATGCTTCATTAAGATCTTTACCTATTTTAAGTAAATCTGTATAATGATTTGATAGTATCCCATTATGTTGTTTGACTGTTAGTAAATTAGTGGGGGGTTTTATCGTGTAGTTTAGGCAAATTGGCAAGAATACTAATCTGACATGTAATTATTACCCATTTGCTTTATTTAATCTGAGTTGCTGCAAACTGTGTAAGATCCTAGTTCCTCAGTAATTATATAGTTCAACTATATGCAGTCACCAGTGATGCATTTTTGCTTTCATTTTGTTTTCAATCTGTGTTTCCTTTGCTTTCTGAGAATGTATGGTGGGAATGTGTGGCTCGTGGCTCTTAGTGTATTTGCTACTGGGTGTACAGAGAGTGTCACATTGACTTTTAGCCTTGGCTGAGGAGCATACTACTGGTGTTTTATTTCTGTTAGATTTCTTGGGTTTGCTTAAAATCAGGGCATTTCATTATGAAACTAACTTGGAGATAATCTGTAGAGATATAGGACTATGCAGTTCTCTCTTCAGACTTGGTTCATTTCTGTGGGCCAACATTTTTCTGATTAAACTATTTCCCAGAGCTAGCTACCATTGCTAGCAGTCCGAAGGCAGTATTTGGTAGCAGATAGATGCTTTTCATCTTGACTAAGGCTTTTGACATCACATATGTGGGAAGAAGAGAGATTTCCTTTGTCTTTAAAAGTTGGAGGATAATTGGAGAAAGGAATTTTTGGTAGGTTATCGGCATGTGAAGCAGTGTTGTGATAGAGCTCTATATAGTTAGGGTAGACTAGGAGTGTGCCTAGCTTTCCTGTTTCTGCAGATACTCATCTTAGGATTTATAGTAGTGGAGAGTTAAGGGTGATGCTGGGGCAGTGGTAAGGTTTTGTAGCGGAAGCACTAAATGAGAAGCTGATGTGAATTTGGCAAGCAGGAGAGTTTCCTGAGATGGAGCATCTTTTTAGCAGCCTTAGCCTGAATCCTGGCTGCATCTGCAGGCTCCCACCCTGTCCAAGATGGAAGTTCCTGCAGAGAGCTCTAATAGCATCCCTCACTCCCTAAACAAATCATGCTGAGGCATGGGGCTTGACTGCTGTGAAACAATGCAATAAATTCCTTCCAAGGCCAAAATGAACATACGTGATCACCTAAACGCATCATTCCTGTTACAGAACAGACTGGACTACAGGAAAGCACTTCTGTTAGCAGTGCAATGACTGGCACACCTATTAAAGAAGAAGGTGGTTAATCTGTTACTGTTTGCTCACTGGCACTCTTTCTCCCACTATTAATATGCTTAGCAACTCTTAACACTAAATGTGACTGTGCACTTACTTCGTATGTTGTTTCCCTTAGTAGACAATTACATCAATCTTGAATGGAGCGTTTTTTGGTAACTGGGGTAAAGGAATCTTAGAAGATTGAAACAGTAGGCAGCAAAGCTTGTTAAGGAGGTTTTTATTTTACAAGCCCTCAAGAATTCAGAATATGACTTGCCTATTACTTAAGAAGTCCAAATGTCCCTTATAGACTCCATTTCAGAGCCAGCATCAAATCTATGCTATGCTTGTCTAAAAATCCAAACATGCACTCTTGGCTGTTACTGTTTACTGAATCAAAACCCTACTGTTCCCACTTGCACTGTATCTAATTTATCGTAAGTGACCGCAAAAACTAGAATTATTTATATGTTGGCACCTAACAGCTCCACTATAGTTAAGGGTCTGTTGGCATTTCCATTATAAACCTTCCCTTTGAGAGGTTTATAACTTGGCAGTTTTGCTTTTGCTTCAGGCTCAAATGTGCCATTTTCATCCAAGCACAAATTCTTCTACAGAATTTCATTTAAATCAGTTTGGCCATTATTTATTTTAGAGTGTGTATGTTGGGGAGTGGAAGGGAACACACTATTTAATTTTGGTTTCAGAAGCTTTTTGGTCAGATTATATAATGAAAGAAAAATGGTGCTTTTTATTTTATTTTGTAGGGACTTAACCCTCCATTGGATGTGTTGGAGGTACTAAGTCCATGCTGTTTCAGGTCGCTGCCAGTGCTCATGTGCCACACATTCACTCCCACTCACTCACCCACCCACCCATCCTGCCTGCCCTGCCCAATGACATGCTTTGAGGAAGCATCCCCTGGCTTCTGGCAGAGAAAGTATTTTGGAGGGAAGTGGATGAAGTAACATACAGTGGATGTTCTGTTGAGAGGCCTCAAGCCAACCAGCCCAGCCAAGGAAGCAGATGGAGCTTAATTGGAAAAAGACAGGCCGAGTGCAGTTGTCAGTCAAATATAATCCTGTGTGGTTAAGAGTGGCATTTCCTATGGCTCTGCAATTTCTTGTGGGATGTGTGTAAATTACTACTTGGGTGCAGTAATCCTCAGAGTCTAAAAGTGGTGTGAGTTGCCATTTTCCCTTGCTCCTGAGTGCTGAACCACAGAGGACTTTCAACACTCTTTTTAGTCATAAATTCTTGCCATAGTACTCTATTATTATGCTAATTAAATCCTTGCCACAGGAATAAGAGGTATCTATAGTGTTTCAGTACTAATCATAGTAACACAGTACCAATGTTCTTTTACATTGTGGCTTAAGAATACAAAGAGAGGAAATTGTGTACAGAAAGATAGAAGCTTTTATTAGACCAAATAATACAGTTGAAAATGCAAAACAAGTTTCTGAGTCAGTTCTTTCACCACATTGCACAAGAAGCAGTAAAGTACAATAGAGTTTGTTGGTTTTTTCCTTTGCTATTGAATTACAAGAAAAAACTACTCAATGGAAAACAAAGTGGGGAGCGAATATGTGGTTTGGCAGCTTCTTGTGTTCTCATCATTTTGGGATCTTTTTTTTCAGGTAGTTCATGCAAATTGCTGATTGGACACATAAGTAATGAAAATGCTTTGTTCTATTTTGTCTTCTGTTTTATTAGCAAAAGGGAGAAGGGAAGCACAAGTATAATTAATGATGGCAGCTGATACCAGCAGCTTATTGCATCATAGGGTATTAGATCCCACTGAAGTATATGAAACTCTTCATCTTGCTGTTTCCCCCCTAATTACAGATGTTAATGAATTCATGGGTCAGATGTTCCAAATCTAAAATGTTTTACAGACAACTAATTTTAAATTTTATTAGTTTATTTTTAGTTTGTTGACATTAACATTTAAAAGCACTTAAGACTAGAAGTTCAGTATCTATTGAAACCTGCTATTTGGAGCTTTGGACCCTGGAAATCAAAGCTTACACAAACAGCAAATGTCACAAGACGTGATTAGCTCATCACTATCAAAACTGATTTTAATAACATTTTCTTTGGTATCCCTTTATTGCTAAGGATCAAGAAATATAAGCTATATGCAGTCATGGCAAAGAAAATCATTAGAAGTACCTTAATAGAGCACATCTATAAAACTCCAGTTCAGCGTATAACACTTAGGCACTGGCCTAAGTCCATCCATTTCAGTGGGAATTTAGTGCAAGTTGAAGAGGTGTGTCCTCACTGTCTTTTAAGTGTCTGCAGGGTTATCCCTCTGTCTTACGCTTCTGAGCTTTCAAACTCCAAGGTTTCAAAGCACTGCATAGAGCTGACATCCTGGGCATGATTTGGCTGGACTTGTCATACAACTATAAGCTAATTCTTTTGCCTATTTGACAATATCCTTCATCCCGAGCTAAACATAGAGGATTTTTTATTTGGTGTCACCTAAGTTCAAGGATTTATTGTTTGGCATTTTCAGCACCTAACCTTGTTGATATATTATTTAAACCCTGTTGAAATATAACTTAGCACAATGACTTATACTCCTTTCTGCCTTTCTTGGAAATGGGATTGTATTGAATTAGAATATTTTATGGTTATTTTTCAAGCGCATCAGCAAACATGACCTTGAAGCAGAATTAAGTATTGAGGCTTTGCAAGTTGTTATGTTTTGTTACTGCTCTATTCATGTACCTTCAGCACAACAGTGGCTGACTCGGTTTAAATGCTGTTGCTCACTTCCTAGCCCTCTAATTGAAGCAGACATGATGTCCATTTTTCTTCTCCCTTCATCCATTCTAGTTGGTATATTGCTGTTTCTCATGAGGTTGCAGCTGGGAGTGAGCAGTCTTGAATCTCTATCACTTTATTCTCCATAAGTTTGAGTATTCTCTACACTGGCTGATGAAATTGAGGCACATTTTTGAAATTCTAGTTGTTGCTCTGGATTTCAAATGACAAAATGTGCAGAATGTTGATGGGAAAAGAGAACTGGAGAAGGTTTATTAGCTGAAAAGTGCTTATCTGTAAGTACCTGTCATGGATTGCAGTTGAAAAGAAGTGTTTCTTTTATTACTGCATGACTTTAGAGTAGAGTTTTAACTAGTTTAATTAATGCTTATGTAGGTTGCTGAAACCACTGAACTGTGTCTGCAGCTTTGCCAAGTGTTACCAGAATTTTCACCTGTACTGACAACTCTTACTAGGAAGGTATCTACCTGTGGTTGGTCACCTCCATGTGTTGTTTCAATTAGACCTGAACTTCCAAAGCTGAGGATGTGTTTTCAGAGGGCAATACCACTTGGATATCTTAGAACTCTGGAGCTAATTTGTGCAGCCCATCATTCCTTTGCTTCCCTAGTCAGATAGTTGTCATGAAAGCCAACAGATTGTCACTATGAATAAGTACTCAAAATGATGAGATAGAACTCCATAGTTTTTATGTATTTAAGTAAACTGTATGGAAATTAGGCTTTGAGAGGGGAAAAATATAAGCTGAAAAAGTCACAATTCAGACACAAAGACCCTATTTGTAAGTGTTGCATTTCGATATTTTTCCTAAAAAACAAACAAAAGCAAGCAAACTAAAAAATGGCCAGAAAGTTGTAAACAGTGTGTTAATTTTCATATATTTGTGAGAACTTCTGTAATTTTTCCCAGTGTGTAGAAACTGTCAATATTTGTTCACAACTTACCTGTGTTGTAGTGTACATGTTCACTATAGAAGGATTTTCAAAAGTGCACGAAGTATGTTACACTCAGGTGTTCTGTTAACTCAAATGGGAGATTATTTAAACAAATAAAACCTGTGGCTTAAATCTGAAGTTACAGGAAATATATGCAATAAATCTGGTGCATTCAAATTATGATAATGAAAATACTATTAACAAATATAACTAACTACTGCTCCTTCTAAAATACGAGATTGTAAGGGAGTAACTTATATTGTTACAATACAGTAACATTATATAACTTCATATAAATTGGTGTTTTGGTCAGTAACAGTTAATATATAAATGTTCGATTTCTCCTTGCTCTTTAAATTGACTCCATGTACTACTCAGTCAGCAGCAATTTCTTAGTAAGAGTTTCTTAATGAACAGAAATAATTAAAAATTAGTTTTGTGAACTTTTTTTGTTGCTTTCCTTAGTGCTGTAGTATATTTTAGGTCTCTAATTCATGTAGAAATGTAAATAAGGATTTAATTACAGTTCTTCGCTTAATACAAAGCCCAGAACTTGGCATACAACTGTTGCAAGGTTTTTCTTTCTGTGCTTTGCTGTGACCTTAACTTGACCTAAAATTACTAGTTTCTGTAGGGATTGCAATGGCTCAGGCTCAGAAGGGTTCTTGTCTGTCACTTAGTAGCTGCTTCGTGTGTATGTGTGTTTTGCATGACATCATAGTGTCTGTCCTATCAGTTCCTAACAAAGGCAGAAAAACTAGTTCCACATACCTTAACACAATTTGCATTGAGCTGCTTCCATGTACTCAATGGAGACATCTAAGACGGTGTTTTTCTTTTGCGATAATATGTGCTGCAAATACAGTAGGTTTAAGATACCTGTCTGTTTCGTTACAAATCCACTTAAAATACTAATCATAATTCATGTTCCCTCATTCTTTCCACATTTAGGGGTGTTACCTGGGTTTGGAATAGCCAGCTGTCTCAAACACTATCCGCATTTTTAAAGGAATAAGAAGTCTTGGCAGACACTGGAACAATTAATTGGCTTTTTCAGCCAAGTCAGGTTAGGAAAGTATTTTGTGGGGAGGGGGCCGGGTGGGAGGGGAATACAACGTCCTGGTTTCACATTTGAGTTCTGTTAACCCTTTAGGAGCAGTAATCTTAGACGTCTTGCTAAGCACGGTTGTCTGTCTATGACGTCCATAACGTTTATTTTTTAAGTGAAAAGTTTCTAAACTGGTAATATACAAGACAAATATGGTTTATTAGGAGGAGGTGCCTGGAATGAGGTGACAAGTGCTAAATCTAATTTATGATGGATTTAAAAATCTCTGAAGTGAAATAAGCGTTAGAATATGTATTAAAGAACTCTAACCTCCTTCTAGTATATACTTTCAGAAAAGAAGAACGAGAAAGAATGATGATATCTTCCTGTTGAGTTAGGATGGAATACTTCCATGCTAGGCTTGCTCGCCACATTCAGCACCTTAACTATGGATGCTTAGTTACTATTTAATTTCCAGCTCCATAGATTTGCTTGTTTGCATTCCAAAACCAGAACAAGTATTAAACAATCACATTTTAATTACATGTATGTCCTTGCATTCCTGAAATGTTTTGTTTGAAGTATTGGAATTGTCACACTGTCTGCTTTCTCACAATTCTGTGTCCATTTTGATTCCAATGGATCAATTTATAGCAAAGAATTTTCAATCCCGTTGCTTTTAACAGTTAGGTGCCCTTGTTCTGAAGGTGTTTTTTTTGTTTACTGCAGTTGTCCTTTACGGAGTAAACTACTAGTAGTTTAGACTGGAAACTGTAAAGTTAAACTTTTTGGAATCATTACTGCCCCAAGTGGGAATATAAACCATATTAAACAAAATTTATTTAGCCTATTAAAAAGTCAGCCTAAAACTACATTTAATTAGTTTACACTATTACATCACTTCTAGTGGGGAGTAGAACTTATGCGGAGTAAAAGGAGCTCTATCAGGTGAGCTGACTGTGGCCCATATGGGGCTTTAAGATAATGATGAGTTTAAATTTCCTCTTAGAGCTAAGTGAGAATAAAACTGGAGGCAATAAATACTCTTGGCCAAAGCCATTAAATGAAAAAGCTGGGAATTCTCCAGCTCTTGACTTAAATTGTTTGTTTATCAGCTGGCGCCTAGTCTGGAGTCAAGAGCTGGAGATTTCTATCTGTGACAGAACTTTGAAACTCTTGCAGGACACTTTCATTTTAACTTAAGGTAACTTGAGTTTATAGCTTTGGCTTTAAAGATTACTAATGATTTACTCATTTCCTTACCATTTAACCAGAGAGGACTTTTTCCCAGGAAGGGATCTGTGTTTATTTAGGGCCTTTGTCTGCGGAGGGATTAAAAGGCAGCCCACCAGCATTGTGAACTTGATGGTAATAAAAGGTCACCAACACACACCATAAAAACGTTCTTACTATGGAATTAATTATACAGTGTAATTTTACAAAGCATTTCAGTAACCCTTCTCATAGACTTCTGCTGTATTTGCTTTTTCCTCAAATGCGGAAAAATTCAACTTTTGGCATTAGTTGTGTGAATTAGACCCTGTGTGTCTGTGTACAAACCTATACAGTGTAATATACTCATCAGCAAGTTCAACCCACAATTGAAAACGGTGGTAAAATTCCAGCTAAAGTTAGATCTCATCACGTGAACTTTAAAACTTAAAATACTGCACACTGGGAGCAGCAGAATGAAAAAAAGACTTGTTAGCTAAGAAATGCAAAGGATTAACTTAGACATTGTTGCCATTTTTGGCATTTTTATAGAATATTGCATATTTTCCAAGCCATTAAGCACTGTTCAAACAGCATCCTGTTGTTTTTGCTAAGCCACCAGGTGGCATTGCAGCCCAGCCTGCTCAGAGTAAGCAATTTATAATTTATAAAGCTTAGTACGGAAGGCATTTCCTCCCTTCATCCTAACTATTAGAGCTTAATTTAGAACAACTTATAATGATGATTAATATTCCTAAACCCCAAATTAATTTAATTCTACATTTTCTTTTACAAAGGTGAAAGTGTTAAAATTGGCATGTTAGGGGATTGGCAGAACTTTTTTGCGTTGCTAAAATGGTAAAGCAACAGAATTATGTTCCTGTTTAATGAATGAGCTGAGATTCATCTCAGGTCACAATAATTTCTTAAAAGCTGTGAAGTGGACAGGCATAGAAGAATATGTAGAGGAAACCACGTGGTTTTCCATATCCAATGCAAAGATATCTTGCTATAAACTAAATAAAAACAAAAAAGTACAATGATGAAGTAGGGGGTTTTTTCCACCTTTACCTTAAAAAGATAATGTTCCTCCACTTTCAATTACTATTTAATCATATCCTCCATACTCTTTTATAAATGACCAAAAGAAAGCAATAGCCATGAAAAATAACTTAAAAAATCATATCTCACCAATTAAATACATGATTAAATAGCTATTAACATGCATCATGTAGCCTGTTTGACAAATCTAATACAACAACATTGTTGAAAACATAGTAAATCTCTAGTTTGAGTAAGGGGGGATTTTTTCCCCCCAGCTTTGTATTTTTTGAATGTATACTTTTATGCTTTCTCCTGAAAGCCATGAATTTAAAGTACTACTGCAGTAATTTATTCACACTTTTACTAAGTGCCACTCCTCCTGAGCTGTTGCCCTTTTTCTTAGGCCGTTTAATGGGCATAACCCATTTTAAGAAATGTATATGTTTTCAAAGTGTCTCTGACCTCCCACCTCGTCACAGTCCAAGCATACATCTTTTGCTGTAGTCTGAGTATCTGAGATGCAGCACAATCAAGATACTAAAAATTCAGATACTAAGGGAATAAGAAAAACCCTGTGTGGTAATTTAGGTAATTTAGGCTTTCAATAAGTCATACTTTAACATACTTTTCTTCACTAAGAAAAGTAGTAGTAGAATAGGTAATTGAGGCTTTTGACCCTGGATATTAAACTTTTAAACCTGATACAACAGTCTCCCTCTAAGCTTTGTTGTATACTGATATTGCTACTTACTTAACATCAAAAAGCCGTGGTAGTTTGCCTTTATAGATTGTGCCTGTGTTCTGGAATTGCCTCCTGCTGTCCTTGAACTGTTTCTTAGTTTAACGTGTTAGATTTTCTCATCAAAGCTTGTAAGCATGATGTTTAGTTAACACTTGTTCTATCAAATCTGATACAGTAGACTGGTTTGGAATAAAATTGTTCTTTGCATTAACAAACACGATAGCTTGACAGGCCTTTTTCCCAGCAGATCATGGAGTTTTTGGTGTAATGATATGCACATGCAGATTTTACATCGCATGTAATCTTTATGTTTGCCCAGTTTGCAGTCATTGCTCTAGGACTAGAGTAAATTACTGTTTTTTGCCAAGATTCCTAAAGTAAACTGGCCTCATTAAAAATAATGGTGGCTGAGGAAAGAATCTCTGTAAATTGAAGCAGTTTGCTTATAGACCTGTTTCACCATAACAGTTTTGATTCCCTGTCTGCCAGTTCAGTTCAGTGTGACACCACTGCTGCTGAGAGCTGCTGTGGGATTCACAACACAGAAGAGGAAAAACAAGAATGTCTGGATAAAGGAAAAAAAAGTAGAATAATTAGTATCCATTTAAGATCTGATGCATTGCTTGAGATAGTTAGATAAAAATTGGGGTGTGAGAGAAGAAAGGAGAAGACTAAAGTAATAAAATGTCTTTTAGTGACTTCAGAAAACAGAATTCTTTGACTTTTCATTTGACGTGAGTAATGTGTGCATGTGTATGTACATACTGTGTCAAAACCATGGCAGTGTTGTGCATTGCTTTTCCCATTTTTAAAGCAGTTTGAGAAATTAATTTTTTAAAATAGAAGGTTCAATAAAAGTGTGTAATGGGAGTGTTTAATTACTATAATCAGTTACAGCTACAGTCATTTCAGAGTGGCTGGATTTTATAGTATTTGTGTACTTACTACTTTAAACTTTACAAGAGTTATTTCCTACATAGACACTTCCATATTTTTTTTTCATCCTTCTGTTTGTAAATGGTTTTAGCTTGGGTCAGTAAAAATGGAAATGCTTAAAGATGCAGCATGTGGTCTTTAGAAAATTTGAAAAATGTTTGGCTACTTTATTGTCAAAAGTTGGGTTTTTGTAAAATACATCTGCATGTGTAGAAAAGATGTTGTTATGCATGTGCATTTTTGAAGTAATATTTTGGTTTAACTCTACATGAAGTTTCAAAAAGTACAGAGTTTTCCTTCAGGGGGAAAAATGTCTGCATATTCCCAAACAGTCTCAGATTTGTAGCACATGTGCTGGAATCCTGCTACTAAAATAAAACAAAATCCAATTTATTTTATTTCATTTTTTTTAAAAAAACACTACTTAGTGGCAAAGTAAAGATACCACAGTAATGATAACACATGAAACTCCTAACCTCAGGTTTGTACTCCAGCTCATACCTGCTTGGAATTAAATGCAGAGGGAGAAATTTAAGCTGCTTCTGTAAAAAGCCCACGAGCTTTTATAGTAGGTGCCTTGTTTTCAGCAATTTCTGGGATTAGAGAATTATGGTGTAAAATAGGTAAAGGTGTTATAAGATATAATGAAGCAGGACTGAGAACCTTTAGGAACAGTGTCTTCAAGAAGTGTAGGAACTTTTCAAAGGTCAGTTCTGTTACTCATTTCTCCCATCGTTACAGCTGTACTTTTGCTCAGGGCTGTTCCTAACCGGGTAAAGGCTCAGATTGCAGAACTTCTCCCTCCCAGGACACTGAGTAACTCTTAATAAGAAAAGCTGTTCAGTGGACAAGTGGAGTGTCGGCTGGAGCGTTTGTGAGACAAGTGGTTGCAGTGTTGACTATTGAGGGAAACATTGCTTGCTACTGGAGTAAAAACTATTCAAGAGCAACTGGGAGTATCAAGTCCTAATTCTTTCATGTACTTCTTGTGGCTCACTTCATTGAACGAGAAGGAGGGAAGAGAAGGTGTCAGTCAGCATCTTTTATGTGTGTGTTTGGTTGTCTGTTTTAGATTATTACTCTTTTGGGAAAAAACCAAACCCCTAACAAAACAAAAACTAAACCAAAAAACCAAAACAACCCCCCCAAAAAACCAACTTGTTAGAGCAACAGACAAGGGGTTTCCTCTAATGGATAATAATAGGCATCCTGGAAGAGCATGCATTTCTATCTTCTGCTGGTTTGTGAACAATGTGGCTGATATAAATATTTTGGGAATTTTTTTGTTTTCTTAAAAATAAAACACCTATTAAATAAGGTGACAGCCAGTAAGCTAAGAACATTCAGTATTGAAATTTTAATTACACCATTGCTTGTTCCTAATTTGGCTTTTTTTAATGACTTCAGAAATAATGTTTAAAGCAAGTAATAGTGTATATAAACTGTTTAAAGTTCTCACCTATGGACTATATACTTTTTAGGTGCTGGTAGATAGTACATGTTAAATAGTGTGTGTGTGCACATTTATATCCATGTTCTTTTCTCTTATCTCCCAGTGCCCTACCTTGCATATCAGAAATGGCCCAATAAAATGAACAACAAAAAGTGTAAAATTTCCTTAGAACAACAAGAACCTGAAATAACCATTTTATAATGCCGATGAGGTAGCTGACTGTGTGGATTATTGGGTAGTAAGACATTCACTGATGTGTTTACTGCATTCAGCCTTTCACACAAATATGTATTGAAGCCATAAAATGACAATAATTGTAGTAGCATACACCTTACCTTCTTGCTGAATTACTTCTGTTGCATTAATGATTATGTAGTGAAATAATGTTTGTTACTACTATAAAAATTTTATGGAATGGAGAATTAATAGATTTTCAGTTTGTCAGTAACTTAATTATCTTGTGATCTCAAATTTTGTATCTGTGTACAATCATTTAATGGTTCCAAGTTGCAGTAATATGAGGCTTTGGAAGACTGAGATAGCTTCAAAATTATTTATATATCAATAATATATTTAT
>NW_008652723.1:0-5526 GCF_000695815.1 Acanthisitta chloris
AAAAAGGCAAAAAAAAAAGGCAGAAGAATAAAATATTATCTCCACGGAGCCTCTGGGGAAGCTGTTGCTTAATCACAGCGATGCGGAGCTGTGCTGGGACCGAGCTGAGCTCCGGGGCAGCCTGAGTCAGATGAGATCCAGAGCTTTTCCCGTGAATTTCCAGAGCCTTTGTGCTGGGGGGAAGCTCGGGATGAGACCGGATGATTTAATCAGCGGCGGCTCCTGGCGGGGCTGGTACCCGCGTTGGGGTTGGGGGTCACCGTGTGCCAGGGCATCCCCCGCTCTGCAGGCACTGCCAGGGGCTGGGGGTACCCCCGGGCTCTGCCTCCAGCCTGGGCACGGTGCGCGGTGCTCCTTATTTTGCCTGTGTGGAGACAATGGGCCGGCGGGGGCTGCGGGAGGAGGGAGCACATCCCTCCCGGCTGGATCAGCCCCAGCGCTTTGCTCTGGCTCAATGTTGGGTTTCTGTTCCCTTTTCCAAGGGCTAGCACGGCTGGCAGATGCTTTGTGGCTTTATTGTCCAGCTGGGAGGCTTGGGAAGGGGCTGGGAGGGAAGCAGGGGCTAGCACTGCCCTTCTCTGGGTGGTGCCAGCATGGACCTCCTGGCACCAAACTGGAGCCCAGCGAAGGGTTTGTGCCCTCCTCAAGCTCTGTGGGTGTGGGTACAGTCTCCTTGCTCCTTGCTCCCAGATGGATCCCTGCTTTTCCAGGATGCTGGAGGTGGATAATGCTGTCTGCTGGCCTCAGCCTGGCAGGATTTAGGAGGGTTAAGCCCTGATGGAGCAGAGCTGGGATGGATCTAAAAGCAGTTGTTGATGCTGTGGGTGTCACTGTGGAATAGGAATGGACCTTTAGGGGTGTCACTCAGCACCTCAGGGATGGACCTTTGATGCTGCTTTTGGAAAACACCTCCAAATCCAAGGAAGGACCCACGGAGCATGGACCTGGAGACTTCTCGGCTCACCCTCCCCCAGGAGGAGGAAGCAGCCTGGAACTTCACTGTTTGCCTCCCCCTGTGCCCTGGGGATTTGTCCCTCCATGCCAACACCCCACCTGAAGGTGGAACAGGAGGGAACAGGGAGGTGGGATCTGGGCAGTGGGAGGGAGATGTGGCTGTGAGGGCAGTGATGCCCATCGGTGCCATCCCGGTGCCATCCTGCCTGGACCCGAGGGCAGCACTGCTGCTTAGCTCCACTGGGAGCCCTGAGCACTCCCTGAGCTTGGGATGAGGAGGATGAGAGATTCAGGACTGAGTGAGCCCTGGGAAGGGAGGGATGGAGCAGGGAAGTGGCTGGACCGGCTCCAGGGCTGGTGGGATCCTGGAGAATCTCTCCCTGCAGGATCCCCCTGTGCCATCTCATTTTGCAATGCAAATAGCTTTTCCCTTTTATCCACCCCCATTCCCATGCCAATGCCTGGATTTTGTCCCTTCTCCCTCTGGTTCCAGCTGTCATTTTTACCTGCTTGGAGCAGGCAGTGCATCCCCAGCACTCCCAGACACAGAGGGATCCAGGAGAAGGGTTGGGCTTTATCCCCTAGTGGGAATTCCCTGCTGGAGGAACTTGGTGTGGACAAAGTGCTGCAGGGCCTGGAGGTTCCTGTGGGCATTGTAGCAATCCCTGGTGAGTGTAATTGGAAGTGGCAGTTTGGAAGGGATCTCAAACCTGCTGCATCCAAGCTGGTGCTGAGCAATTGGAGAGGAGAGCGAGACCTCAGGGGGCACTTGGATTAAGCCACTCAGCCTTCCCAAGAGCCTTCCCAACATCCCTCCGAAGGACCAGGTCATGCCAACGGACCGAAGAGCTGGAAGTTTGTGGATTCCTCCCAGCAGAGCCATCTCCAAGGCCAGGTTGGACCCTCCCAGCCCTGCACGCGGGGTTTGGCCATGGGAAGCAGTGGAGCAGCCTCAGGATTGAGGGATGTGCCATGAGCTCATGGTGAGGCCTCAGCTCACTGAGCCAAGGGCTGGATCTGGCCAGGGAGAAAGGAAGGAGAATTGGGGTTTGTTTGTGCTTCTGGAGGGGCAAAAGTAAGGAGAGTGAAGCTAATTGTCCTGGAGGCTTCTCCCCAGTTCCTTGGGATTGGGTAGATGTGACAGAGGGAGATCTGCTCTGACTCTCCAACTCCTGCCTGGGGAGCTCATTCCCCCCCCATCCAAACAGGAGCACCCACAGGGGTTTTCCTAATGATTCAAAGCATCTTTGAACTTGGAAAAGACCTCCAAGGTCACAGAATCCAAACGCCTGCCAGCTCATTCCCCCCCCATCCAAACAGGAGCACCCACAGGGGTTTTCCTAATGATTCAAAGCATCTTTGAACTTGGAAAAGACCTCCAAGGTCACAGAATCCAACCTGTGACTGATCCCCACTAGAGCAGAGCACTAAGAGCCACATCCAGGGGTTCCTTGAACACCTGCAGGGCTGGTGACTCCACCACCTCCCTGTCCAGCCTGTTCCAGTGCCTTTCCAGGAAGAAATTCCTCCAGGGGTTTTCCTAATGATTCAAAGCATCTTTGAACTTGGAAAAGACCTCCAAGGTCACAGAATCCAACCTGTGACTGATCCCCACTAGAGCAGAGCACTAAGAGCCACATCCAGGGGTTCCTTGAACACCTGCAGGGCTGGTGACTCCACCACCTCCCTGTCCAGCCTGTTCCAGTGCCTTTCCAGGAAGAAATTCCTCCCCTGACAACCCTCTCAGTGGTCTCCCCAAGGTTTCCCCCACCTCCTGCTCTGGGGGCAGCCACGTCTCGGTGTCCCCAGCCTGGGGAGCAGCCACAGCTTCGTCCCCTCGGTGTCCCCGTGGCTTTTGGGGGTCCCGGGGGGGCCCCGGGAATTCCCGGGGCCCCCGGCCGGGGGACCAGCCACAGCGTCGTCCCCTCGGTGTCCCCGTGGCTTGGGGAGCTCCGTGGGGCTCCCTGGGGAAGGTGCCCATTGTGTGGAGGCAGCAAGGCGTGTGGTGTAGCCAAGCAAGCAAATGTGCTGCCTGCTCAGCTCCACAGCCCCAGGGCCAGGGCTGGGAGGTGCTCCCATTCCCAGGCTGCTCCTGGCATCGCCCCCATGGGCATCGCTGCTCGGGGGGTGACTCCTGGGGGTGGTCGTGGCTGGGGAGGACACCAGGAGGGACAGCAAGGGGCAGGGGGAGGCTCCTGGCAGGTTTTCTGCCGCTGTGCCTCTGTTTGCCAAGCTCTGGTGTGGGCACTGCTTCCAGCACTCCTGGGAGGATGAGCAGTGGAGTCATGTCCTGGGAATTCAGGGCTCCAGGGTCCTCCTGACCTGCTCTGTGGCTCAGGTTTCTGGTCACTGCAATGCTGCTTTGGTCTGGTGCTGATGCTCCAGGGTTGTGGCCGGTTCTGGGTCCTCACTGAGGGGCTGGAGGTGTCCAGAGGTGGGAATGGAGCTGGGGAAGGGCTGGAGCATGAGAAGGGGCTGAAGAACTCCTGAGGGAGCTGAGGGGGCTCAGCATGGAGAAAAGGAGCCTCAGAGAGACTTCTGGCTCTCTCCAAATTGCAGCCAAGAGGTGCAGCCAGGTGGGGTCAGACTCTGCTCCCAGTGATGGGACAAGAGGAAACAGCCTCAAGCTGTGCCAGGGGAGGGTCAAGTTGGACATCAGAAGGGATTTCTTCCTGAAAAGGGGTGTCTGGCATTGGAAGGAGCTGCCCAGGGAGGGGGTGGAGTCACCATCCCTGGAGGTGTTCAAGGAACCACTGGATGTGGCACTTAGTGCTCTGGTCTGGTTGATAAGGCGCAGATTGGTCACAGGTTGGACACGATGATCCTGGAGGTCTTTTCCAGCCTTAATAATTCTGGGATTGTCTAGCAGGAAAACACCTGCCCAGATGTGCCAGTGGCTCCTTCTACTCTGGCCAGGGCGTGTTCACACCCCTTTGGAGCCACTTCAGAGCATCCCAACCTGTACTTAGCTAATTGACCTGGCCCTGCAGATGCTGGACCAGGAGCACTGGGGTGGAAATCCCTCTGCTCCAGCTGGAGTGGGTGGACACTCCCTGCTTTGCTCCCAGTCCTCTTGACCAGGAGAGGAGTTGTTCAGCCACTGGATTTTCCCTCTGCCCTTTGCTCCAGAAGGGTTTGTCTCCAGGAATCCTCATGCCTGGCTCTGCCCAGGTCTCAGTGCTGAGGGAAGCAGGGTCAGACCCCAAGGCTGCCCAGTCCGAGGGTCCCACTGCCTCACCAGGGCTGGGAGGAGAGGATTTCCCTCAGGATTTGCCCTGGAGCTGGTTGAAATGAGCCTTTTCATCTGGAAACACTTGGATCTATTTTTTGGGGTTTTTTTTCTGGAGCATTTGAATACAAAAGCTGCTTCACGTTTGAGGTTCAGGACTCAAAGGCAGCGGAGGCTCCTCCGAGCGCCCTGGAGCCGCGGCCGAGCTCTGCCTGCTTTGAACCTCAGCCCTGCTCCAGCCTCTTCCCCAGAAACCATCCAGTCTGGACTTGAAGATGTCAAGAGATGGCAAATCCTCTCCTCCCCTGGGGAGTTTGTTCTGATGGTTAATCACCTTGCTATTAAAAATGTGAGTTTTCCTCCTCGTTTGCATCTGGCTCGCAGCCCTGGGCGCTCTCTCCG
Organism: Acanthisitta chloris; assembly: GCF_000695815.1. Taxonomy (NCBI): domain Eukaryota; kingdom Metazoa; phylum Chordata; class Aves; order Passeriformes; family Acanthisittidae; genus Acanthisitta; species Acanthisitta chloris. Next base: position 4,586 of record NW_008652723.1, read on the forward strand.
CGTCTCCACAGGCTCAGGAAGGCCAAGCTGCTCCTCCTGGAGCTCAGGAATCCATTCCCAGCCGGTGCTGCCCAACCGGCTTTCCCCACTCTGCCAGGCAAAGCAGCAAATCAAAGATCCCTGTTTTCCCTGCTGGAGCACCCAGGAGGCTCCACCAGCGCTGGAGGTCCGGGAGGATGAGGAGCTCCTGGCTCCAGCGACCTGCAGGATGGCTGATTGATTCCCAATTATCCTTGGAAAACTGCCAGGATGGGGGTGATTCCCCCCACCAGCCTTTGGGAAGAAAGTTGGAATGTTTTGGCACAAGCAGGACAGAGTCCACGTTGGCTGGAGCTGAGCTTGGTCTGGGTGTGGAGATCCATGGATCATACTGGAGCAAACCATCCCACTGGGAAAGCTCTAGGAAGATCCCAACTCCTCTGCTGCAGATTGTGCCTTGTTAGCAGCTTGGGAAGGACTCACCACAGCCATCCCCATGGCTCCTTGCTCTCTCCCTGTGGAAATGTGTCTGGTTCTCCCTCGGAACAGATCAACCTCCATCCCTAGCTCTGGCTTTGCCTCGGGGTCCCCGTTCCACCAGCACAGCCATGGGAACCCCTGGACTGGGGTGGGACTTGCAGTTTGGTTGGTGCCCATGGGATTGAGGTGGCCAAGGGGCATTAACACCATGAGGCACTGGGATGCCTGGAAAACCCCAAATTTATCCCAGCTGACCAGTTGGGACAACGGTTCCAGTTGGGACAGCCCCAGGTTTGGGGCTGGAGGAGTGTCTGGGGGTGTCCAGCTCCCCCTCACATCCCTCCCTGCCCATCACTCCTCCAGCTGCTCCCCAAGAGCCACATCCAGACGGGCCCAGAGGGCAGGACAGAGCTCCTGATTTCCACCTCTCTTGTTTCCCCAGCTGCAGCACAGCCCCCTGGCAGTGCCCCCCGCGCCGTGAC
>NW_008652724.1:0-454 GCF_000695815.1 Acanthisitta chloris
TGTCCTACCACATCCAGAGCCTCATACCTTTTGTACAGAGGCACCTGGGTGGGTGAAGTGGGCAAGGAGGGCTTTTGCCTGTTACCCCAAGAAAGGACTGGCCTCCATTCACCCCTTCCTTCTGATCTACTGCCTTCATCCTGGCAGAGGAAGGGTACAGGTCCCTCTTGATCTGGGTTTCTTTCTGGAGTGGGAGCCGGTGACATAGCCAACAGAAGCCTACAAAACATTAGGAAAGATTACAGAAGCCTGGGAGAGATGGTCACGGACTCTGGTGCCCATGTCGTCTTTACATCAATCTCTGAGGTCTGGGGTGAGGGCTATGAGATGGCCATAAGAACTAGGAAGGTCAATAGTTGGCTGAAACAATGGTGCCAGAGTCAAGGCTTTGGATATTTTGACCTTGGGATATACACAGACAAGCTTAGTCTGACTGGGACTGATGGGGGTCACT
>NW_008652725.1:0-402 GCF_000695815.1 Acanthisitta chloris
CGTTCCAGACGCCGTCGATCTTCTTGCCGTGCTTGCCGTTGGTGACCAGGTAGAGGTCGTAGGTGAAGCCCAGGGCCCGCGCCAGGCGCTTCAGGATGTCGATGCAGAAGCCTTTGCAGCATTTCTTCTCGTAGGGTGGGGGGCTGTGGGGACCCCAAAACTGCTGGGGGACCTCGAGGGGCTGGGACACGCCCAGCATGCAGGTGTCCCACACCTGGCAGTGCCACTCCACATGGCACAGGTGTCCCCCACCAGGCACAGGTGTTTCCCAGGTGTCCCATCTGACCATGCCACCACCTCCTGCCCAGGTGTTTCTCACCTGGCAGTGCCACCCCCACCAGCCCCAGATGTGTCCCACCTGGAAGTCCCACCTCACCTGTCCCAGGTGTCACCCACCACCTG
>NW_008652725.1:443-714 GCF_000695815.1 Acanthisitta chloris
GTTTCCCACCTGCCTCAGGTGTTTCCCATCTGTCCCAGGTGTCCCACCTGGCAGTACCACCCCCACCTGTCCCAGGTGGAGGGTGACACCTGGGACTGGTGGAAGGTGGGATGGCTGTGCCATCCCCACCACTCCCAGGTGTCCCATCTGGCAGTGCCACCCCACCTGCCCCAGGTGTCCCCCACCTGTCCCACATGTCCCACCTGGCAGTGCCACCCCACCTGCCCCAGGTGTCCCACATGGCAGTGCCACCCCACTTGCCCCCCGTGGC
>NW_008652725.1:727-938 GCF_000695815.1 Acanthisitta chloris
CACATGCCCCATGTGTCGCACCTGCCAGTGCCACTCCACCTGCCCCAGGTGTCCCATATGGCAGTGCCACCTCCACCTGTTCCAGTTGTCCCACCTGACAGTGCCACCCCACCTGCCCCAGGTGTTTCCCACCTGCCCCAGGTGTCCCCCACCTGTCCCAGGTGTCTCACCTGACCATGCCACCCCCCACCTGCCCCAGGTGTCCCCCACC
>NW_008652726.1:0-9829 GCF_000695815.1 Acanthisitta chloris
TCAGCAGGACAGAAGTCACCGAGTCAGGTCTGTAGCATTCCTACCCCCTCAAAGAGCTGGGGCTTAAGTGGGCTTGTCCCTCCCCTCTGCACTGTGGCAAAGCAGGGTCCCCCTGTTCCCAAGCTTGGAAGCTTCCTGTGACCTTAAAGATAGTGTATGGAGTGTGTAACCAATTCTTTGCCTCATCCTTTTTTTTGGAACAGTGAGTCACAGAACTGAATTCACTTTGTGTTGTCCTGGATAGCCATGTTTCAGACATAGCCAGACCACATAGCCAGAGGACAGCATACATGTTTCCTGGCCTGGCACTCACCCACAGCCCTGTGCTGGGCAGCTGCCAGGTCAGTATCCTCAGGGTGCAGGAGGCTGTACCACGACTGACCAACCAATTCCTTCCTGCAGTAGCCAAGGTGGTAGGTGACACTGGGGAAGACAAGGGCAGTGGGGACTAAGTGTGGTGCAGGACCTGCACAGAGCAGCTGCTGCATGATGGAGGAGAGAACAAAGCAACAGTACAGAAATAAGTTGTAAATGAGAGAAGTGGTTTGGGAATTATCTGTGAGAGTCTCAGTGCTCACACATTGTCCAGCATGCATCCCACACATAGCCTTGGTGAAGGGAAATGATTCTTGCTGCCCGAGGTGTACAGCTGGGGCTGTGGTGCCAACAGGCACACCTCACCTCTCCGTGACATCAATTAACGTCATGTCTAGGGTGTGTGTGCTCTGGAATATGTTGTCCTGGGAATCAGCTTTGCTGTCTGCAGGCGACTGCGCGACCGGTGTGCAGAGGGCCAGGAAGGCTGTGGTGGAGGGGGAGGGTGGCCAGCGCAGCGTCACAAAGCGCCCGCACACTGCCACCACCCGATTCCCCCTGTGCTGCAGCCGGAATGCCTTGGACGTGCGCATCTCACTGACAAAAGTGACTTCTGCAGGGAAACAAATTGTCCAGAGCAGGTCAGGGGCTCCCTTGCTCTGCTCCCAGCAGGGCTGGCCCTGGCTCTCTGATCACAGCCACGGAGGGCCAGAGTAGGGCAGCAGCATCTGAGAGATGCCAGCCAAGGTCTCCCTTACCCCTGCCAGGCTCTTCCTGGGCTAGGAGGAGCTTCTTGTGCACATCCTCACACACTTGCCCATCCAGGATGTCAAAGACTGTGTCCCCCTGAGCAAGCAGCTCCACCTGACAGAGAGGGGGCTGCCATCAGGGGCTGTACCTGTCTCAGTGGGCCTTGGCTGGCACCACTGGTGAGCAGCCTGCCAGAGCCAACAGCCCAGCATCTGCTGGAGCAAGTGTGCTGTATATGCAGTAAAGGCACCAGAACGGGTATAGGGACCAGTGACTGCCAATGCCCATGGGGCAGCCCTTACCACGGAGAGGCCCAGGATCTGAGCCACATTCTCTGAGATGTAGACCAGCTTCCCATTGGCCAAGAGCACAAGCAGAAACCCCGGGAGCAGGGAGAGTAGCTCTGTGCTGAGGGCTGGTCCTGCAGGAGGAGCCGAGCCTGCAGGGGGATCATAGGGTGAAGTGCTGTCTCCATGGGGCAGGAGAAGTGCCCAGCACAGAGCCAAGCCAGTGCAGGATACAGCAGTAGCATGGGTACCTGGAGGGAACAGCTGAGCCCCCCGCAGCTGAAGACACACCAGGGCCATGGTGTGGAGGTAGGAGAGCCGCTCCTTCTCCTGCACAGAGATGGGCAGCAGGGAGCGCAGTGCCTGCAGCTCTGCATTGATCTGGTCTCGGCGAGCCTTGGAGGCACTCTTGGTTGACCTGCAAAGGCAACCCTCTGGGGACACATGTCCAAGGAGGGACAGGGACAGCATTCCCCACCTGCCACTACGGGGAGAATTGCAAGCTCAGGGATATGTAGTGCAGATTCTCAGCACCCATGCTGGCTGCCTCTAGGAGAGCAAACCTTGGGTGGCTGTTTTGGTGAAGTGGGTGGAGGCAGAGGTGCTCAAGGCTACCCAGGGGGACACGCTGCTGGTGTGGCTGGTGCCTCTCCCACTGGGCACTAGGTTGGACAGTGATCTGTTCTTTGGTGGGGAGCCTGTGTGACACAACCTCCCCACCAAATCCTGCAAGGATAGAAACTGCATCCAGTGCCAGAGTGTGAGTCCCAATCCAGTGCATCAACCACCTAAAATCCCTCTGCCTCTCCAAGCTCCCACCCCTCCTCCCCATGCACTGGCTAGCAGCCCTACTGGCAGTCCCAAGCTGGTGCCAGCCCCTTGCAAGGGCCATCAGGCACTACACAAGCTGTGCCGCGGGGCTCTTGGAGGCCCAACACAGCCCTGGAGGGCCCGCGGCAGTAGGGAGCTCACCTGAATGGCCTTGGGGCACTAGGCGCCTGCTTGCCCCTCCTGGGCAGGCAGCTCATCTCTGCCTGCAGGGGCCGGTGGCAGTGGCTGCAGAAGATGGTCATGCTGCTGGTGCCGGGATGCCTGAAGCTAGCAGGGAACTGCTACCTCCTTCGCTGCTGGCTACGGCTGAACCTGCTGACCCTGCTGCTCCCGGCCTCCTTTTGTACCCTGCCAGGGTGCAGAGGCCAAGCCGCTCATGGAGAGAGTTACCTCTTGTGACGCAACTCCAAATTGTTTGTGGCTATTTTTAGAAGGCAGGCTGCTAAAAATAGCCCTTGCAGCCAGCTGCAATCTGAGAGGGGAAGCAATAAAAGGAAGCCAGGGTCTTTAAAGCAAACCTGCTGCTCAGGAGGGGGCCTTGACAAAGGCAGCAGGGATCCCCCTGTGGGGCACACATCAAACCAGCATGCTGCATCACAGCTGTTGCCAGCCCAGCAGAAGGTCCTGTGTCTAGTCTGTCTGCCTGGCAGCTACTCTTCACCATCACTGATAACTGAGCTGGGTGCTGGGAGAGGGAGCTGATACAGCAGAAAATGCACTGGAGACATCGGGACCAAAGTGAGCAGTGTCCCATGCCTGGGCCTGCAGCAGGATCCTGGCAGAGGGAGATCAGGACCACAGCACTCCTGAACCGAAGAAAACGCTTGAAGGGGAATGGGGTGTCAGTGACCTTCTCCCTAGTGAGCCCCTTCTTTTCTTCACAAAGAAGCCTTCTCCCCACCAAAGATTTGGTCTCCTAGAGGCAGCTAGCATGGGGAGCCATTTTAGGGCCTATTATCTCCAGAGATGCCCAGAGATTGTGATTCTCCCCAGAGAAGTCTCAGTGACAGCCATTCATGGACAGAATTGGGAGCACCTTTAAGAGCCTCTGTGCTCAGCACCACAGTATGCAGCCCAGGGAGCCTAGGTGGTCTGTGGGTATTTCCTGGTGCCTGGCACCCTGCAAGGAGAGTAGTAAGCTTGATGCTTCAGTGCTGGGAAAGGGCGTACCACAGTAAAAAAACCCATCATTTCATGTCACAGCTTGAGACAGAGCCTGGGTCTGAGGCAGCTGATTGATGAAGGGAATTAGAGCTGCAGGACAACAGAGGGTAGATGTCCACCCAGCCCTCACAGGTAACCTGCCGGTGCCAAGGACCGTCAAGGAGCCCAGGTTGGCACTGCCTTCCCTGAGCCAGATATGCTGTCAGCACACCCTGGCTCCCTCCAGGCCCCAACCCTGCCACTGATGCTCATCACCCACTCACAGTGAGGTACTGTCAGTATGTGAAGAACAAGCTCTTGTCACAGTTGTGGTGCCTTCTATTCTCTTGCCACAGGGTTTTCACTGCTCTCACATCACTCCAGATGGCTCCACTGCACCTGCACTGGCCACCTCTGCAGGCCCAGGAGCCCATGCACCCACACAACCTTGTGCTGCTGGAGGAGCAGCACTTGACTCTGGCTACATGCCAGTCCTCGGGGCAGGGGAGACAGCCTGGGCTCTCTGCCACCCATTCCCGGCATGCAGCCATCACTGTCTCAGCTGTCCTGTGACTTTACATCCCAGGAAACACCAAGTGCTTTCCTAGATTTCCCTGTGTTAGCCTCACTGCAGTTGTCACTGGTGAAGGTCCTCTCTGCATCACATCCACAGGAAGTGGCTTGAGCACAGCCCTCTGTGCTACCCAGAAAGGCTGTCCCAGGCACCCCTCCACCTCCAGCCCTGAAGCTGGAAGCTACCCACTTTCCTGAGGCAGCACAGCCCACAAGACATACACCATTTTCCTCCCTGCCCTCTCACAGCTACACCAGGACAGCGCTGCTGTGGAGGGCCCTGACTCCTTTCTCCCACCCCAGTCAGGGTAGCAGATCATGCCAGCCACTAGTAAGCTGAAGCTTTGGGGGAGAGCACCTGGTCCAGTCTCTCCCCTTCCACATCTTCTCTCCCCAGTTCACTTCCTAGGACACACAGAGCAGCAGAAACCATGTCTGCCTCAGCATTTATAAAACTTCCCCCAGTTGCTGTTTTACAATAAAGAGCTGGGCAGAGAGTTCAGCTGGTCCCAGACCCCCACATCAGGCTCAGCTTGGGGCTGGGATCTGCTATCCAGTGCCAGAAAGCTGGTCAGTGCTGGCAGGAGTGGGATGTAGAGGTTCCTGCTCTCTTGAGGCAGTGCAGGAACAGTTCATAGCCCGAGGTCAATCCCAGGGCCATGGCTGGTGGTAAGAGTTGATTCAGGCCCTTGGAAAGTGGCTGGGGACCGGACAGCCCAGCTGCAGTTCCACAGGCAAAGGGAAGGAAGGTGCTGGAGCCATCAGCAGGGAGGGGGGGGTCACACTGGGGCCAGCCAGTTTTTTCCCCAGTGCCACCTCTGCCTGCACACTCATGGTGCCCAAAGCGTGACAAGGGCAGAGCGAGGCCTGGTTAGGGCAAGACAAACTGAGCTCACACATTCCTTGCTTGAAAGGGCTAAAAATTCATGCAGGCAGTTGAGCAAGAGGTCAACGTGTGGAGGGGCGAGGGCAGGGTGGTAGAGGGACGAGTCGGCATCAGCCCTGGTTGGAGACAATGGGGCGGCTGATGGTGCTGTTGGTAGTCATGGCCGAGAGCTCCCATCTGTAACACACCAATGGGATACACTGAGAGAAAACACAGACACAGTGCCCAGGGCTGGAGTAGCTTTGCTTCACATCAGCCTCAGCTGTAGTTTCCAGCCCAGCCTGCCCCAAAGCTGTACCCACAGGGTGACCTCCCAGCAAGGCACACAGTACCTGATGTCATGGGGAAGGCAGGACTGGTCCAGGCTGTACTGAATCACTGCTAGCTTACACAGCGTCTTTAGACTGGGGCCTGTGGAAAGAGAGAAGTTAGACACAGCAGTCCTCATCTGGACACCATGGTGAGGTCCAGCATAATGCAATCAGTGTCAAAAGAAACAGGGCAGAACACCCTGGCCATCCCTGAGGGATAAGGCAGGCTGCACAACAGGGACAGGCTGGAGCTGTTTTCTATGCTCCCACAAGTGTGTGCAGGACTGCACAAAGAGCACAGCTGCACCTCTGGCTGGTCTGCCTTATGCATGTACACTGGCCAGAGGCAGCTGTCTGGCTCTGGGATGGAGGCACCAGGAGCCATGCAGGGCACAGTATGGTGCTTCACAGCAGGGCTTGCTCACAGGGCACCTTGTGGCAAGAAGTACAGGCTTGGCAGGGAGTGCTCACTTACTGAAGTCGAGGATATAGAGATCCGAGTGATCCATGAGGTCAAATTCATCACCCATTCCCTCCTCTGGAGATGGGCTGCAGGAACCAAGCACACTGTGTCAGTCAGTGCCAAAATGGTTATACTCCGGATACAGTCCCTCAGGCTGCCCAAGAGCTAAGTAAATCCAGGAACATTCTTTGCCGGCCTGCCCCATGCAGAGGCCCTCTGATCCCTCCTGCCCTGCTGATCCCCCCAGCAGCAAAGTCATCACCCTCCCAGCTGCAAAGCTGCAAGGAGCCAGGGAGTAGAAACACACCATCTCCTCTGCAACCCATAGCAGGCAGGATGAGGGACTGTCTCCTTCTCATGGATGACCATGATGATTCCAACCATGAGCCTCCTCCTCTCCTCACCTGCTTCCAAACACAAGTCCCACCCTTCAGGGAACATTCCTTTTTCCTTCCTATACATTGACCAGCCTCTAGCTGGTTTCACTCTCCTCCTTCCCCAGGTACCTCCCAAACTGCACTCCAACAACTGAGTAACCCTGGGGCCTCCCCCAGAAATGTGGCACCCACCCTCAGGGCATGAGGAAGGTGCTAACAAACAGCTGCCTCTAGAGCTGAGGCTCATTTTAGGGCTCTAATTGCTCAGCAACTTCAGTGGATCCAACCCTCCAAACAGCTCCACTCAAAGGGGCAAAGCTGATCCCCAGGATGAGGCTGAGGATGACTGAGCAGGATGAAGAAGAGAGAGCAGCTCCTGAAGGCAGGCAGACAGGCATACTTGCACAAACATCTGTCCTGCCCTTTGTGAGATAAACAGGCCCCATGGGCTGCTGCACAGCAAACAGGGCCATACAGGCTGGCATCACCTACAGAATGCAGTGTTGGAGACTAATCAGCTTTCCAGCTGTGCTGTACCATGGAAGGCTGCCCTGGTAATGTGTTAGGAGACACATACATGCACACAAACTGCCCAGGCAGGCAGGGTCAGCACATCCTTATTGAGCCCTAAACACCACACGGGTCAGCATGACATAGCCTACATTGTGTCTTTTTATGGACCTCAGGCTAGCTTTATCTCACAGCCAAGGGAAAGCATGCAATGCGAAGTACAAGGATTTGGGAGAACATCACATGGGACAGGTATCTGATCTAGGAAGAATGTGATACCACACAATGGCACAGCACAAAGATTAAAAAAGCTGTGTTGGGGTCTGCAGTAAGGTAGCAGAGATAAGCAGGAGACCCAAGAGCACTTTTTGCCAAGCTCTCTAGTTGTACATCAGGGCCACAGATCACAGGAGACATGACCTATCCCCAGAGATGGTGACAGCCAAGAAAATATCCCATTTTATTAGCTTGTGTTCCTCTGACTAGGCCAGCAGCTGGACTGCTTTTGGGTTCTGCTGCATGAGCCAAAGTTGTGTTGCCACGCATGACAGCACATGGTTTGAAACAGATTCTGCCCAGTCATATGCTGTCCATCACTCTTGTTCTCACATGGTTAAGATCTAGTGCAATTATTTCAGGTGGGCCATTGAGACTCTGTAAGAGAAGTGCAGAGAAAGCAGCAGATATAGGAAACATCTGCATGGCAGGGCAAGCACAGACATTTCTTGGTTCAGGAATCACTTTGGGCTCCAGCCACAGCTCCCTGGTTGTGCGAAAATGGGGACAGCATTTCAGAAGACTGAGCACTGAGCAGTGCAGCAGTCATTTTAAACCAATTCCAATTTGCTGATACTCACATCTGATGTTGGTTCTGGAATGCTAAGTGAGGAACTATGACTTCAGGCATTTCTAGGAAACAGACTGTCCCACCTATGGCTTCCTGCCTCTGTGGTCTTGATGGAACAGCCAAAGCACCTAAGAAAACTGGACAGTGCATCCCCTAGCACAGAGAGACTAGCCTGTGCTGGAAGAGTAGTGCCTGGACCAGGGGAAAGCACTGCCATGGTTGATGGTTGTTCAGAGAATTTGAAACAAAGAAAAGATGTTTTAAGTTCTGCTTTGGTTTGTGATGAATCAATTCAGTGTCTCCTCACTGCTTAGCTGGGACCAACCTCCTGCAGTGAATTCTCACCCTAGTGTCACTTATTTCACCACCTATGACCCACTGAGCTTCACATCTCACAGGACATGAGGCAGTACCTGCCCCCACCAGGTTCCCATAACCCCAAACTGTGGGGCACAGCTCACTCCTGGCAGAGGTGACCTGTTGCTGATGGGACCCATCTGCCTGGATACAGGCAAGAGTCCCTTTAATTCAACCCCTGTGTGCTTACCACACCACAGCCTAATCTCACATCCACGTCACAGGAAACCCCAGAACATCTCTTATCTTTCAAAGAAAAGCCAGCAGGCACCACATCTGTGGTTTTAATCACCAAAAGGCAAGCAGCAGGGTGAGCCTGCAGTTCAAGACCAGGAGAGACACAAACCCTAGACAGCAGGGTGCAGGGTGCCCCTTTGCCAGCCAGAGCCCAGAAAAACTGTTTGTTCCAGCTGCAAAACAACTGGCCCTGCACTAAGCACCCAGGTAAGAGTCCCTACTCCCTTCCCAGAGCCAGGCATTTCTAAGCCTTGTCAGGGAAAACACAGTCTCAAGCCAAATTTGGACTGGCAACTGTTCAGCTAAACACTGTTTTATAGCATTCCCTCTCCCCCTCCTTGTCCCTTGTGGATGGCCTCTGCATGCCAAAGTGCTGGTGCATTTGTGAGGAAACCAAAGCAGGTCCACATGGCTAATGGGAACACCAAGCTTCCTGGTCACTTAAACGAGACACAGGATTGATCCTGGCCACAGCGAGACCACTGCTGGTGCAAAAAGACCAGGCTCTGGACAGGACTACAAAAGAAACAAAGCACTTGGATGCTTGAGGAGCAGGCAGCCTGCAGAAGTGCCTCTTCAACAGCCTACAGGATGTGTGAATCCTGCAAGGGCACACAGGACACAAAGGGTTTTGCTTGCCTGTCCCCCAGCGCTGATACCTAGAAAGCTGAGCCCCAAGGAAGACGGTCAGATCCCACACGCTGTGACCCCCCTCCCCCTTCCCAGTCAGGGGAGCACAGGTCAGGAGGCAGACCACTGGGAGTTCTCCATTACAACGACTTCCTGGAAAACTTCTTATCGCGCCAGGCAGCTCCAGAATACACCTGATAACAGTTACAGGAAGTGAGCACAGCCCCTCTCCCCTCTCCCACTTCCCCAGCCTGCAAGACCCTCCCTCCAGTTCAAGCAGGCTGCATTCCTGGCTGCCAGCAGCTCTTCTGACCCCACACTGATGAATTGCATGTATTGGGGTTGAGCCTGAATTCTGAAGTGGTTCAGTGGAAAAGTCAAAGCCTTGCTGCGTTGTCTCGCAAAAGTGGACCAAACTCCAAAAAGCTAGTGTCAAATGTGTGTGGTTTGCTAAGCATTTCCTAGGAGTGCCAAGGCTTAACATCTAAGTTCAGTTGCTGCTGTAACACAAACCTACAACCATCTGGCACCATCCAAAACTGCCATGAACCCCTACCAAGCCTTCTGCTCTACTGAGCAGCACCCAATATCAGTTGAGGAGATTGGATACACTCAGCACCTCTGCATACCTCACCCGCACTAAGCACTCTCTCACAGCCACACAGACATCCCACAACTATGCACACACCTCTAGCACCCCTGGAACCTGAAGGTCTTTCACCCCATCACATACTGGTATAGTCAGGCTATCAGCACGACCTGCCCTGCCTGGTCCTCTGTCCTAACCTGTCTGCAGAAGCATTCCCAAAAAACCACTGCCAGGGTCCCAGAGAAAGCCCCAAAGCTTTCCAAACTATATGGAAGTCTGAAAGCTCTCAAAATGCCTCTACAAGGTGGATACTGGCAAACAGGCGTGTGCTTCAGAGCTGTAATTTGTCATTTCAGACAGCATGGAGTGTGTCCTGATCATGGGCCATCAAGACATGTAGGAGCAGAATCCATTCCCAAAAAACCACTGCCAGGGTCCCAGAGAAAGCCCCAAAGCTTTCCAAACTATATGGAAGTCTGAAAGCTCTCAAAATGCCTCTACAAGGTGGATACTGGCAAACAGGCGTGTGCTTCAGAGCTGTAATTTGTCATTTCAGACAGCATGGAGTGTGTCCTGATCATGGGCCATCAAGACATGTAGGAGCAGAATCCATTAGTATTTCTGGAGTGGAGTGGTCAAAAGGGTATCATTGGACCTTTGGAATAGCAGCCCTGGAGACAGAGGAAATTAAGCAATTGTCTACATTACCTGGACTCTCAAAGG
>NW_008652727.1:0-47728 GCF_000695815.1 Acanthisitta chloris
GCAGAGTGTGAGGATGGGGCGCACACGGTGCGTTATCGCATCAAACGCAAGGTCACTGCTCCGTGTTATTCACAGCTGGTGTGGTGGGTGTCTGGCTGAGGTGTGCTGTCCAAGAAAGCACCTTTAACTCATGCCTTTGTTGTTTTATAGCATGAGAAAGAAGGTAAAGTGTCTTTGCCGTGTGAACCCAGCGCAGGTGAAGACCTGGCAGTGCCTCCTGTGCCCAACACTTGCCCTCGGCTGCACCTTCCCTTACCCAACCATTGCATCCATCAGCATCCGAAGCTGCTGGAGCTTTTCCTCCTCACCCTCCCTTCGTATCACACAGGTAAATCTTGTCTGCCACGTTCCCACCTACGCCGGTCCCTGCTGCTTCTAGCATCCAACAGGTTATTAAGTTTTATGGCATCCCTTTTCTGCCCTTCCTTCTTCCCTGTGTGTGCCAACTTGTTGCTGGGAACTAAGAGATATGAGCTGTAGTCACCAGTCGCCTCTTCCTTGTGGTGAAGAGAGTGAAAAGGCTGATTCTGTTGTGCCTCTCACGTCACACTTTCCTTTTTTTTGTGCACAGAGCACACGGATAATTATCTGCACATATCAGGGCCCAGCGATTATGATTTTCCCTTCAATGCGTCCGTTTTGAGAACAATGAAAACCAAACCTGGATTGTTTTCAGCTGCATTCAGAGCTGACCTCAAGGAAGTAACAATCTGTAACTCCCATTGCCCCATTAATAGTAGTTAATTTACTGCAGCATGAAGAAACTTTTTATTTAACCAGTAATTTTGGGTGGGACCTGATTTGCCCTAACTGGAAACGGAAAAATATCTTTAATTGTGTGTTGTGCTGTTGGGTTTTTGTGCTGTTAACAAAATGCTGTTAACAAAGGAGCATAGGCTGGAAATTTTAGTTTAAGAGTTCAAATTCAGTTTGCACTCCAAAAAAGTCCTCGGTGCTTCCTCCTAAGTTCTAAGGGAGGTGGTTATGTTGTTATTGTATAAAGTCTGCTGAAAGAGTCACTGTCAAACTGTTAAAACCAAGATGCTACAAAGGAGAAATACTAGTTTCTGTTACCTTCTTTAATTTTAGTGAAAGTTTGTTTCCTCTTGGAATGAATACATTTTCCTTGTAGCACTTAAAATCTGTTCAATGTGCAAACATAAGAACAGGAAGATAACCTATTTTCATCCTTTAGGCCTTGTTTTTTTAAAACTTATTTAAACAGCAATGTGTCTTTTACATTTTCCACCTTTTGGGTGAAAGGTTTTCAGTTTTGATTTCCTTATTTTTAACAATAAACATGTCCCTTTGACATGTCTCAGAGGGTAATATTGATGGTTGGGGTTTTTCTATTTTCCATGGTTACAATAACTCTAGTTAATATTGTCCAAACCAGGAAAAAAGTTATCTGAAACCTTGTCATTTAGATTAGTAGAAGCATTTCACCATTCTACTGCTTCTTCTCCCTCCTGCATGTGTGTAACAAGGGAGGAAGCAAACCATTAAACACATAGCAGGAGTACTAGTAGGAGAACAACACCTGAAAAATCAGAGACAACAAATCTGATGCTCATAAAGACAGGAAAAAAAAAAAGAGGAGAGAGTAGGTTTTCAGGAATTTTAAACATAAGTAAAAGAACAAAAGAAGCAAAGTAGTTCATTTAAAGGTGGTCAAAGAAGTAGTTTTTTTTTTCCAGGGAGTGTTGTGTTTTGAAATGAGTTGTAAATAAGTCTCCCAAGGGCTGCAGACTTTTGTTTAATTAGTGCAGAATGGTGGGACATTCTGTTTACATAAGTGGTGAGATAATGAGACAAAAGAGAAATGAATAGAAGGGTCCACTACTCAAGACAGGCCACTTAATGAAAGCAGCCTGCTAGCCCAGAGAATGGAATCATGGAACTACTGCCACAGGAAAATCTCACCAATGTTGTACAATCCTAATTCTCTGTCTCCTTTTACAAGACTTTATATCTTGTATGGTACAGCTGATTGTCTCTTTAACATTTGGAGTTAGCTAAACTCCTACAGACAGAGCATTCTCATGTAGAAAGAATTTTATATGCTTTTTTTTAAGAGAGATGTAGCAGTTTGTGTTTCTCCTGATGCAGTCCGTGGTCCTTGCAGTCAATGATGAGTAGCACCCAACTGGGAGCTACATTATAGCAAATAAGAAGCTTTTAAGCCAAATAATCACGAAGGTTTGCTTACTTACTTTAGCCCTGTAAGTCAAGTATCACCTTGCATCCATTCTTCTATTTTGAAAAATCACTGATTGATTTTGTGTTATGTGGTATTTTCCACCCATGCACTTTCTTCGACTTACTTGACTTACTCTACCTGAAAAATTTAACTGAAGAGAAAAAAACCCTTATGAAAACATTTGAAAATTAAATGGACACAGGAACATTTAAAATCATAATATGCTATTGCAACCTAAAACTTATTATTCTAGTAAGGTCTTCATCATAAGTAATGTAGAACAATTAATATTTTTAATTCCTTGGATGGAAGGCATAGATCTTGTTGATACCCTGAAAACAGTTTCATGGTTTGTTCCTACACTTCCATTTTCCTTTACTCAGAAGCTCAAAGTGTAAAACTGGGGACAAGCTCTTTTATTGACTACCACATGGTTGTCCCAGAAGGTTTTTATATTGCCTTTCATTCTCTCCCAAGAGGGACAATGCTTTAGAAAGCAATGAGTATGTGAGGAGAAAGTAACTTACTTTCAAGTGGGTTTGGTTTCCTGCACACTAAATCAACCTGCATGCAATAAACTATTGGGAGAGGGCTAAAATCTTCCCTAACAAGGGTATATTCCCAAGGGACACTAGCCAGCTGCTCTGCTTTTATCGTGTAAATATGCTTCTACGTCAATAATAAACGTTGGAAGAGAGGAAAAAAATATCCCATTACATAGCTGGAAGACTCAGGGGAGACATTAGACGATGACTTCACCACACTTCTGGAAGTATCTTCAGCAGCAAATGCTGTTGCAAGAGCAAGAATAACTCCCATTAAATTTTACTGGGCTTAAATAACTTAATATGGTGTCAGTTTATAAAGCCCCAAAACAAACAGAATGACAAATTTTTGTTTTCTCCATGTGGTTTGAATTTACATAAAAGAAATTAGAATTAGATTTATGTACCTCTTAGGTCTGATTTTAAATTCAGAAAAGCGAGGAAATTCACAGTTAAATTCCGTCGCTTGCTGCTTAATAAGATTGTGCTTAGGAGTTTGGGAACAGACGAGGTACAGTTCTAAGGCACAGTGGTACAAGTTGAGGGCAGAGTGAGTATATTGAAGTGTTTCATGGCTTTTGTGAGCCCGAGAAGGATCGTGCTAGAGCTGTGGCGCAGCTGTGCTTATGTTCAAATATAGTTATGCTGATGGGGACAATGTCTGTACAGTCAGGAGAAGGGGCCAGGGTAGTTTCTGAATGATCCCATCTCCTGTATTATCCCAATGTAACAATAGGCTTTCCCATTTAGCGATCAGAAGAAATTCACAATGACCTAGCCATGTTGCCCTGCTGTGTTTTATGGAGTAGAGAGTTAGCGAAGTAGCATAAAGGATCAAGACAACAGGTTCTGCGTTTTTGAAATGTAGACGTTTGAAAACATGCTTAGAGCCTCCCAGAGGAAGACTACAGGGGCTGTAATGATTCTACTCCAGACAAGTTGGGCTAGAATGTAGAGAGAGATCTTAGTTTAAGAAGTCTGTGTCTTCAAACACCAGCGGGTCTGGCTATCCAGCCATGGGTTGCAGAGATTGCCCTTTCATGATTCAGATGATGCCCCAGGCACGAGTGACCTGAGCGCTTTGAGGAATGTCTGAAATTGGCCGTAAATACTAGGGAGGACTTTGGACAAAGACTAACTGTTTCCGTTGAACCTAACCTTTACACCTATGAGTGCCATCTTGGTGACTTTCTCAACCTTCTAGTTGATCAGGGAAAAAAATAAATGAAGCAGAATCTGAAACCATAAGTACAAAAGAAATCTGCTAAATTGCAGCTGAATATTCCTACTGAAATGCATTAATGCATCAGCTTACACTTGATCACACTAGGCAGAAGACTTTCAGAGAATACATCAGACCGTAGGGAGTGTGGTGTTAGCTGCATTCCCCCCCCCTTTTTTCTTTCTCTCTGGAACTAAACCAAACCCCCTTCACAACATGAAAAGGTGCTGCTTCTGCAGGACTTGTGTCAGGTAGATCATAAAATGTTAAACACTTTGAAATGAGATTAGATTTCATAGTGTTTTCCGGTTTCCAATTGAATAAAATATTAGCAAACAAGCAAACAAAACCCCCCACAAACCCCCAAAATGAAGACCTTACATAGTCTGCAAGATACAGTGTGATTCCTGATCTTCTTGTACAGAGATATGACCATGGCTTCACCCAGACAAGATGCTGTTAGGGAACTGATTACTGTCTCCCATATCTGTATTCACAAAGATATGAAGACCTAAATAACTTCCTTGCAGTCCCTGAACAGTGCAGAAGACTGTTTTTATCAAGGGCATGGGTTATTTTCAGATGCAGTATAAACACCTTGTCTTAAGTAAGCAAAGACATCTGTTGAACATTTTGCGACAGCATTACATTATTACGGTGAAGAACAGTGTTAATGTATACATGGAGATCATATTTCAAAAAGTAGCATATTTCTGAGATCCTATAATTGAGAAATGTGAAGTCCTAGATGTGATGAGTTCGTTCATTATTACAACCCTGCATTTTTCTGCATTGATCGACATGATTGTAACGGAATAGCCTTAAAAGAAAAATCCCGGCGTGATAAACAGATAACAAGAAGGAGGATGAAAACAATTACCATAAGGGCTTGAGCAATCACACTTACTAAAGGGGATAAAACTGAACATCTCAGCCATATTACTGCTGTCATAGTCGACAATTTGCCCATCATAGAAAATAAACGGGTCATGAAATGGGAAAGTGAGCTTTAAAGAATGCATTGAAGGTACTCGTAGTGATTGCAGCATTGGCTACTTTAGTGATAAATTATTTTTTCTCCATGGGACATGAACAGGTATTGATTAGTAGTATTTTAAATTAAGGTCCAGATCCATAGGAATCTGCCACTGTGGGGACTTGAGCAGAGTTTTCTGCCATAATGAGACCATTGCTTGTCTTTTAATGACATATTGGCTTTATTAAGCTTTTGGGCCTGAACACTTGTGTATCCAAGAATTTTCCAGATTTATTGATGTCTGAAGTCAAGACATCAGATTTAGATCCCATAGCTGTGCTTTACAGAAGTAAGAAATGGACCAGCCAGTTGATTCGGGGAGATGAAGTAAGAGGGTTAACATGAGTGGCCACTGTGCCAACTGTTTTTTACAAGAACTGCTATTTTGGCATAAAATTAAAGTTGTCCCAAAATATTTTTCACCAGATATTTGGTGCAGAGACCTTCCCCAGCAGGTTCTTCTATTTAGGAACCAAAATAACTTGTTTGTCACCACTGTTCCCCATGGCTGCATCCGTGTGTATATCAATTCAGCCCTTCTCTGGACTGACTATCTGTAATTCCAGTGCTTCACTGCTTTTCTGGACTGGTTCTTCTCACTTCCATGATTCTTTCTTTTTCTTATGAGCTTTTTTTTTTCCTCTTTTAAGATGATCAAAAGCAATTATGTTATATCTTTGAATCTGTTCAAGATAGGACAAGGGTTCAGATTAACACTGAAGAGCTTTCCTTTCCACAGGTCTCTTATCATGATTCTGCTAACAGAAATTAATTTTGTGGAAATCCAGGCTTGGACACGGACAGTACATTTCACTGTTCTTACAGCTTTAGCTCAAGGTTATTATTGCTGCTCTGTGCTCAGAAGGGAAGAATGCATACTAATTACAGACATTTTATTTTGATTTCCATAGCAATTAAATGCTATTTTAAAAGGCTAATCTGAAATATTTTCTAAATGATCCACTTGGGTGACACCTTTGCACTGTTTTTAAGGAAGCTATGAAAATGTATTTAAATGTGTGCTAAGGTCTTGATTCAGAATCCAAATCTCACTTTTCAGTAGTAAAGACAATACGAAATGATATTCTTTAAAAAAAACCAACTGAAACCCACCCACGACAAAGGAGTTCACACCAGTGGTAAATTTAACCAGCAGCAGAATATTATGATAGCTTTGACAGCAGTTGCTGATGTAAAGGAGAAATATTGGAGTAAAAATAAAATAAAACAATCTTTATTAGAGAAATTTATGTTTTAAAGAAAGTAGCAAAGCTTTGTGGTTATTTACATAGAAACCATTGATTTTTCTTAACTACTCTGTAATGCATCTATGCAGTAATTTAGCAAGCTTATACTTAAAACAGATGCCAGCATTATTCTTCAGAGAGTACTCGGAGCAGAGTGAGTGCGAGACAGATGGAAGCAGAAAAATCAATAGTTCAGAGAACTACATCAGATGCATGCATTTCACATAGGTCAAGTTTGATGAAACCTCAGCTTCATGAATCAACACTTCTGATGTAAATAATTCACAGTAATGGGAAAAAACCCACTGCACTTATATGGCATGAATGTAAATACACTTCCAAAATAATTGTTAGTGAGCTATAATGTGATCTGACTCTTGTAGCTGGTTTATACATACATGTGATCCTACTAATGTAGAGTTTTAGCACAGCAAAATATTGGAGGTTTTTCTTTTAGTAATGAGTTAAGCAAGATAATGGGAAATGATGAAATTTAAAGTGAGAGGAATTTGCAATGCCCTAATGCTGCAGCCTTTTTGCTAATTTAAGGAATATACTGTAAAAAAACTCTATAAATCTTCAATTAGTATTTAAATCTGATCTCATTCCTGACTTTGGATGTGTATCATCAGGTTTTAAGTATTCCAAGATGACTATAATATGACTTTCTTTGGGAGCAGCTCCATGGGGCTGTCATAGGTACAAGAGGAAAAGGTACAAAGCACAAGGTGAGATGAGATGAGATGAGATGAGATGCTCTGCAAGGGACTTGGTGATCAGTGCAGGACTCCTGTTGACTGAACAGGGGAAAAAAAGGAAAGCTCAGCCCAGTCTGGATGGCTATAAAGAAATGGAACTTAATTCTGATCCAGCATGTTAGTGGAACTGCTGCAGCCCTACAGATTTTGGTGTTGCTAGTTGTGGTTTTACTGGTGTGATGAAAAAAAACCATAAAAAGTCATGTTATTTTATTATTTTTTTTCCCCTCAGAAGTCTAGTGGATTCAAGATCAGACACTAGGTAGAATTAGAATAAGGACTACTTTGCTTTGCTGAGGATATAGATCATTGCTTTTCATGACAGTCTTATAAAGGAGCTTTGAAAGTCCCTCACAGGGACAAAAATTAAGCAGATAAGGGTGAAACTTCAATATTGAGTTGTAACTTGGGTTAATTCACACACAACTGAACTAAATTATGTAATTTATCACCTTAAGAGCCTAAATATTAATAACTAGGGCTAAAGAAATTGATGGGAGGTGGTGCATTTTCCTTTTGTGTTTGTAAGGAAATAGCAATATATTTCTTTGTTAGGTAAAATTAATACTTTATGAGAGTCACAGGGACGAATGGAAAATACCTTCAAGTTCATAATGCTGATATGTGCTGGTTTGGTCTGAAGTGGAACTAACTTTGTTCACAGTGGCTAGGATGGGGCTATGTTTAGGATTTGTGCAGGGCACAGGGTTGATAATGCAGAAATGTGTTTGTTGTTGCTGAGCAGAGCTCACACAGAGCCAAGGCCTTTGCTGCTTTCCACACTGCCATGCTGCCAAGGAATTTGGGGGTGCAGGGGAGGTTGGGAGGAGACACAGCTGGGACAGGTGACCCAAACTGACCAAAGGGATATTCCATACCATATGACATCATGCTCAGTATATAAGGTGGGAGGAAGAAGGAGGAGGGGGGAGACATCTGGAGTGATGGTGTTTGTCTTCCCAAGGAACCATTAAGCATGATGGGCCCTGCTCTCCTGGAGATGGCTGAACACCTCCTGCCCATGGGAAGAAGTGAAATCCTTGCTTTGCTTTGCTTGTGTGTGCAGCTTTTGCTTTCTCTATTTAGCTGTCTTTGTCTCAACCCATGAGTTTTTCTAGCTTTTACCCTTCCCTTCTGCTCCCCCATCCCACTGGTGGGGGACTGAGCACGTGGCTGCAAGGTGCTCACTGACTGGCTGGGGTTAAACCATGACATTATATTACATTGTATTATGACTGGATATACCAGGGATTCTTAAAAGAATTGCCGAAGAAGTTCTGGAAACTATCAGAGTTCTCTTTAATAGATCTTAAACTGCCAGTAAGAGTTCCAGAAGAGTGAACAGAAGACCCAATTTTGTGTAAATATTTTAAGCATAGTTTAGTGACACCACAAAGAATCTCTGACATGTTGATTGAAGATCAGTTCTCATGCACTCAAATACTGGTTAAGATGGAAACAGCAGATACAAAATTAACAATCAGTGCTGATTGATATGATTTTTATGGAAAACAGATCCTGAATGAGCATGTTGGTGCTCTGGATGAGATTGCAGCATTGGCAGATAAACTCCCATTGTTTCATTTCATGTGCTTTGACTTCGGCACTGTAGTTCGACCATAATGTCTTGCCTGGTTTAAAAGCAAGTGTATTATCTGATTTCTAATCCCTTTAGATTGGAAAGGTAAACTGAAAGAAACTTCAGAAACTCATCACTGTGTTGAAAGGTGTGTGGAAGAAATGTGTGTATAGGGGAACATTGTCAGATCTACTTTTTGGCCTGATGTTATCCAGGATCCTTCCTGGAGAATGATATTCTAATAAATCTTTAATCTGTCAGGATGAGCATGCTTTGGGAGGGGAAAAGAAAGTCCACAGCTGAAAAGTGATGCTAAATTATTTCAGACTACAAATAAGAGTAGGGGTTGTCAACACTGAATTTGCATCTCTATGGTGACACTTGAAAAAGCTCAGCTGAGGCAACTGAAAGTGTGAAATTAGAGAACATAAATTGAAGAATGATAAATCCCTTTGTGGATGTCATCATTCCTGAGTAATGTGAGCGCTAGTATGCTGGAGTTCAGGATTTAAGGGATTTTTAACATCGGAAATGAAATAATCTCCATTGGGTTTAACTTGCTTAATTTATTGCCAGTGTTCCCCAGTTTAGCTTTCCTGATCCATCCACTCAGGCCATTGCAGTTGGTAACTGGTCCTTGAATACTTTGCCTACAAATGCAATGGCTTCCCTGGCTGTAGAAGGCATTGTTGCTTATTTAGAAAATAATCTATAAATAGACTCTTTGCTATTCCTAATTAGATTTTTCTTAATGTTCACTATCGTTTCCCGATAAAAATAATAGTTGTGTTAATATTCTAACTAAAAAAAAATCTTTGTATACATTATTTAGCTTAAAAAATTAGTGGGAGTTTACAATATATGCAACATTGCTTCATCAAACCTTAGAGAAACAGCTCCCTCAGAAGCTGGAGTAAAATTCTGTCCTTGTCAATAGAAGTCTTTCCAATAATTTCAGGGAGAAGAGAGGAAAGGAAGTTGCTATTGCCTGGTGGCTTGTTCTTTTGCCTGAACCCTGTGACTTTTGTGATCACAGTAGCACCCAAAGAACTACTCTAATGGGAAAGAACAAAGAAAACTAAGACACTAGAAAGTTCCAAATTCTGAGGGAATTGTCAAGAGGAAAACAAGATGTTTGCTTTGGAGACCAGAACAAAGCCAGCAAGGAAGGACATTGGCAATTAAATTTTAAATAAGTTTCCAATTAATTTTTTTTGCACAATGCATGGCAAAAAAAGCTAGTTTGGAGTCTCCATATTTCTCTTATTTGAGAAGAGAAACTTTGCTTTGTGGCATTTGTTAATGTCACTTCTTGCTACTTCTTTCTCAGCCCTTGACTTCAGCCTCTCAGTAGGAGATTTGCACAATGTCTCAGACATCTTACAAATATAGATTAAGAAGAAATAAACTGGCCTTGGATGTTGGCAAATCTCAAAACCATATGTTCAGAGACTTCTTTCATTCGCTTGTAATTAATTTTTTACAAAATGAGTAGCTTTAATCATTTGGATACCTGGATGGAGTCAGGATCCTGCTATGGGTGTTTGAAGTCTCAGGCAGTTGCAGTAGATCAAGCAAAGCTTTCAGAGCTGTGGCCTTGCTGCTTTCACTACGTACATCTGTTCTAAATAATATTGAGACTAATTTTGCCCTTTGTCATAATGATATAAATCCAAAATAAAGCCTTAATACTGCAAGGACTTAATACATATATATACTCCAGGCAAGGGACAAATCCTATATATTCCAGCAGTAATATATACATGCTTAACTTCCAGCAGATGAATATCTCTGCAGGATTTAATTTAAGCAGACACTTCTAGTTTCAATGAATGTCACCTGGAGCAGAACTTGATGCTGTGGTTGGAGACATTGTGCTTTGCTTACTGTTATTGCTTGATCTCTAACAAGTCACAGGGGCTTACAGTCACTTAGCATTCATTCTTTAGGGAAAAACTCATTAAAAGGGATCCTAAAAATGCTGTAAAATAGGTGATTATAATAACTCTGAAAAATGAAAGAACAATACATCTTAAATTGCTGCTTAAAATGATACAGATGTAGAATTTTTCAATTACAAAGCATTTTAAATTATTGTGGCTTTAGTTACTTCAGGATGTATTTCTAAGTCATAGCCATAAATGTGTCCCTAGAAGAGCATTAAAAGGGTAAACCCCCTTGTTTTGGTCATGCCCCTGTGCTGACTCGTTACACTTTGCATTGGCTCCCTGATAAACATTGCAGTGGAGAGCAATTCTGAACAAGAAAAATGAAAGAGCAGCTTTCCTTCTAGCACATTGCAGTATATCGTCTTATGACACAGCTAAGTATAGCTAATTTATTTGGAGCAAAGGGGTTATTAAGATGAAGATTAATGCACAAATAACTCTTATTCCTGGAAGCTTACTGTGATGCATAAACTCACAAAATCTGTTGCATGGGAGGGTTTACAACTGTGCTCAGCGTAGCTGGGATCTTTTTATCAGTGCAATAATACTCAAGGTACACTTCTAGAGGCTGCTGCAGAATAGAGGGGGGAGGGTCTGGATGTTGTTTTTATCACCACAAACATGTAAGTGTGTACTCTGGAAGATTAATAATTGTATCTAGGGCTCAAGATCAATTCTGATTGCAAGAGGAGTCAGTACCATGATTCCATGCTGATAGAGAGCCTAGAGAAGCCACTAAGCAACAAATGGGAATTGTTTTTTCCTTCTGTGAACTGTGCTTTACAAATGACTAGAGCATTATGGACTGCTTTTGTTTTGGTTTGCCTTTCTTTGGAGAACAGGGTGTTAGGTAGAAATAATACTGTCATATTTAGTAGATCTGGGATCGTGTCCTGAATAACTCCCCCGTATCTTCCTACATGCACCTAATGTGTATCATATGTCTGGGGTAATAATTTGCAGTAATACATCAAAATGTCCCTCCAGTAAGGTTAGGGGTAATAAACTGTTGTTAGGAGTTCCAAGGTCAAACCTAGTTCTTGCTATGGAAATAAAAGATAGCACTGCATTACCTTGTCAAGTTAATCCAGTGTGATAGAGCAGCTCAGGCAGCACATCCTGAAAGACTGTAAATGTCTAATAGATTTAGGAAAACTGTACCTCAGGGAACATATTAGGAAGAATTCATCAATGGATCAAAACTGTCTTGGTGCCTTAGTTACTGGGGACCAGCACAGTTTTAAATTATTGCTTTCTTAAGAAAAGCCTCAAGACAAATTGTATTTCTTAGATTAGCTTTACACAAATGGTCAATAGTTTCTGTTGGTGAGTTCTGAGTTTTGTGGGTTTGTGCTGGGTTTTTTTTTTGAACACTGGCATGAGCAATTTCAATAATTTGAACTCTGTAATTAAGTTCTGAGTTTTTTCCCCAATGATTTCCAAATTGCTTAATGTGCTGCTTATAGTCTGTCATTCTTTGCAGATGAAGTTGGACATATTTGTGAAGTGTCTTAGCAGTGTGTCTCTAATGACAAGGAACTTTAATTATAAGATATGGGTTTGCAAGTTCTGCATTAATTAGACACGAAATTAGTGAAGTATAAAGTTTGTACACACGTTCACACACATTCAGAACATCAGGAAGTTTTCCTGCACAAATGCATCCCAATGTATCAAAACATTTGGAATTAATACTGGTCTAAGGATAATAGCAATTAATAGAGGTTCTGCTACTCCATGTGTTTTGAATTGTTCTTCTACACCTCCTCCCTGTGAAATCCCTTACTTGATACTTGCAATGTGACCAAAGTAGGAGAAACTGGCCTCTGTTTATTTTTCATGTATAATTGAATATAGATCTCCTTATTATGCTTATGCTGTTTGAAGTAATGATGGACTGTAACTCACAACTTAACCAGGGAAACCTCATACCAAGGAGCAGATAAATAGGATTAACTTAATAATTCTGCAGTTCTGGAGTAATTGCTATTTACAAAGCACAAACTGTGGTTTACTGATGACATCATTAGAGTCTTGCTTTAATTAAACTCTATATTGCCTGTGTTTTACTCTGACTGCCTCTTACTGTAAATTGATTTTATAGGGCACTAATTTGTAAACTGGATATTGCTGCAGAGGAAGAGTTGGTTATGTTTTTGGTGGCCTAAATGCTACACAGTATTTAAGAAGAAGTTTAAAGTTAACTATGTGTTCAGCAGTTTGTTTGAACTGTTGCTTTTTTCATTCAGCTTCATTCAAATTCCTGCCTCAAATAGACATGCCAAGGATCTGATCCTTGTAATCTTGACGATGTTCAGTAATGACTTAATTGCTAGACTGTTATTTTGACACAGCCCATTCCAATTTCAGAACAAGAAAAAACAAATGCAGGTTATTTGGCAAGCTGTGTTCAAGCCTAGAATTAAAATGTTTTGACAGTATCGCACAGAAACGGAAATAGTTTTATATTAGCCTATTATCAGCTATAAGCCATGGGCTGCAGAACATGGAAGGGAATGGATGTGGCTTCTTTATCAAGTACATATTGATTTTTAGTGCTGAGAACAGTGACCAACCAAAATGAATTTGGAGAAAAAAGGCATTTTTTACTGATGCCTGCAATTGTGGGATCTCTAGTTTTGTAGTTCCCATAACAACATCCAGATGACTGAAGGCTCTGCACCATTGCTGTCCATTGAACCAACAGGATGTGGCAGGCTATTGCTCCAATTTCCTTGTTTCTCTGAGAAAGGCAAGTGCTTTGGGAAGGTGACTTTAGACTTTGCTCCAGAAAACAAAACTTTACTGCTATTCACTGTCTGTATTTTCCAACTTATAAAACCAACAAAACCAAAACACCTAGTGTTGGGAAGTTCTTACATATCATTTACAATTCATGTCTTTGTTCTCCTTTGGGTGCCAGTGAAATACAATACATGTGTATATTGGTTGCTTCAAAACTATAGCAACCAAGAAATAAAAATACTCTTTTTGTAAGTTATATTTTAGTTCCAAGTAAGTTGTATGAGCTTAGGCAGAAGGACAGCAGAATCCAGCACCTTAGGGGGTCAAGGCACTCTTTAAAATAACTTTAATTCTTTGGGATGCAATTGAATTAAGAGCATGTAAATGCTCAGCAATAAGAAAATAGTATTATTTTTTTAGCCTACAACTTATGCTTTGCTAAGTTAGATATTCATTTCCCCAACATTTGTTTTATTCTCCAGGTAATAAAGCAGACAAGTATACCTGAAGCTGTACACTGAGATCTGTGTGGACAGAGTGGTTTATTCCACCACACTGACAGCACTCATACTCCTTCTAGCATGCTGACAGTACAGCTAGTTGATTCTGCCTCGAATTTGTTAAGATAGGAAAGGGATTTAAAGGTTTGGGAATGTTGTTTTGTTTATCCTGCTGGTGATGAAACTAACCCTCTAAATATCTGATGGCAACCTGCTATTTTTGAGATAAAAAATACCTGAACTGCCTGTAGAATAGTGAATCGTTTTCTTTGCAGGTAGCCATGATCTTTAATTTATTTATTGAAGTTATTTTCATAGGATCTCTCTGTTAAACCTGACAGCCTGATTGCACTGGGGTCTTGCCCCAGAGCAGCTGTTTGGATGCATCACAGACACAGGATATCAACACAAAATAATTTTGCTGGAATCAAAAGTCTGTCTATCTTGCTGTCCATATTTGCTGTCTCAAGTGCACAATTCAACAGTTTTGTAAAATTGAATAGTATATGCTCCAATTCCTTCTTGGAATGTTGTGATGTTAGGAAACTATTGTGTTTCTGTGCAGAAGGAGATGGATCTTTATTCCATAGCAAAGCCTTGCCTAGAGCGTTACGATTTTTCTCTACTCATATGTTTAATGTATGTTCCTATACACAAATTACTGTTAGGCCAAACCTCTTCACAGCCAGCTTTTAGCTATTCCTTGTAAACTGCCATTATGTTAATCAAGCACTTTTTGTTACCCACTCACAAAACACTAAGCCTGGAAGGAAGCAAGTTTGAGAATACCTATTAGCATCCTTAAAATACACATCAACAAAGGTATATGTTTGTCAGGAAAATGTAATAGCTATTCCAAATCCAAGAATTACAAAGCTGGGAAACTGCATTAGTGTATTTGGACTTAAATTGATCTATAAGCCATGGAAGCAGAGTTAGAGACTGAATGGTCTGTCAGCAATGCCATTCAGGGAAACTTAAGAACAATAGAGAGGAAATATTTGTCGAGTTCTGCAGGCAACTTCAGAGTGGTGTGCAGCAAGGAAACAGCACTGGCACCCTGGCAAAAGTTAAATAAGTGAAGAACCTCTTTTATAAGTACATAATTACAATGAAAATATGTTTGTAGCACTAGTTTAGATAAACCTGAGTTGTAAGCAATACTCCTTTTTCTTTTATAGATATACTTCCCTCCACTTCAGGGCATGCCTACAGCATGGAATTGAATGAGGAACAGAGACTCCCCAGTGTAGCAGGAAAGGTGAGAAAAACTCTGGAACCAGAAGTAAGTGAGGACCTGAAATGGTCCCTCCCAATCCTAGGTTGCTCCATGTTTTAGCTTGGACTGGCACCAGCTTAGAACTTTAACGTATGGTTCTTGGCTGTCTCCTGCAGAGTTCTGTCACTGCCACAGCAACACGGTTGCCACCACAGAAACACTCTTTTGATGCCTTAACAATACATGTCCAGGGTGGATACATGTTTGGATTTCATTTGGATCTGATCTATTAGTAATGCTGAGATTTATAACTCTGGACGTTGAAATTCCTCCCAAAAACCTGGAGCTTTGCCTGCAACTTAGCAATAGACATATACAGTCTAAGATACATTTTAATGTGGAACTCATTTTTTAATTGGTTTTTGATCAGTTTTCTCTCAGAAAATTACAAATGGGTTTACTTGCAGATTTTAGAATTCACCTCGTCTTTAATTTTAGACATGGCAAGCAGTTAGAATCCTTTTTACAAGTGCAAAATATAACTCCAGTGTAACTATGAAACTGTGACCTGCCTCTCTGTAGTTAGTAGTTCTCCATGTTTGCTGCATGCTTTGCAAAATCCAGACCTCAGCCCCAGGCCTGCTGGCTGTTCCCATGGGCTCCATGCTCCATTCCAAGCAGGGGAGTGGTCATACTTGCTCAGAGTCTGTCTGGAGAGCACAGTACCTTGGGATGCAGGAATTCCCATGCAAGTTTTGCATAGTCACTTATCCTGAAGTTAGAAGCAGACAGTTCACAGCAGCCAAGAGCTGTGACTGTGTTGGGAAGCCAAATGAGGTTTGACCGTGGTGTGTTCAATGCGTCACTTGGACTAGACAACTGTTGTAAGTTCTTTCCAACTGAACTATTCTGTCCTCAGTATGGATCGAATCTTGCAGGCATTGGCAGCTAAAATCAAAGTCTCGTTTTTCAAATTTTCAGAAGAGTGGCAAAAACTGAATCCCTGAAGTGAGTAACAGACACTTGACAGTATCTCAGTTCTAGTTCATGTTCTAGTCCATGAGGCTTAATGTTCATTCCATCATTGAGTTTCCTCTTATGTTTTTATAGCAAATTGTACTATATATAAACTACTCAGTAATCCTTTATTTTTCTTGCTAGGTCCTTTGGTTTACTCTAACACAAAAACCCATAATCAAACTCACAGCTTAGAAAGCAGCAAAATAAAACCTTCAAAAACAGATCTATATTTCAGGTTTTCTAGCTGCAAACTATTTGAGAAGTTCATCGAAATGTCTAGGTGAAGGAGCAGTGAGAGTGCACCTGTCTCTTTTAGCTGACATTGGAATAATTAATTTTATGAAAATGACTTCTATTGGAGGTTAATTTATTTTGGCTGACAGTCACATACATTAGGAGACATATCTAATGCTGCAGTCAGTCTGAACTTTATTTAGAATAGTTTATTTATATCTTTGGGTGATTTCATTGCAAAGAGATGGGAGACATTTAAGATCATCCAGCATGAACATTTTTTCCCAGTTAAAAAACCACAAACAAACAAAAAAACCCAGAATTTTGACTGCTCGAGTGTTTTAGTCTTCTGATATAAACTTATTTTATTCCTTTCACCAGGGTAGCTTAAGCAGCTCCTTCAGATGACACAGTTGATTTGTTTGATCAGTAAGCAAACACCAGCCATCTCTCCTCTAACCCTCAGTGTGTAGCTATAGGGACAAGGAGATATTTTGCATAAACTCAGTATATAAAGTAGTGTTTGTAGGCAACTAGGGTGACTGACCTGTTCTTCTGGCCATCATTTGGTGTTTACAGTTGTCTTACTTGTAAATAACTTATTGACAGAAAAATGGCTAAGCACAACAGTCTGAGGTGTCTATTTGAAATGGCTCAGATGTGGCAGAATGGAATGACTCTAGAAAGTAGAGCAAATGTGAGAATATTTGGTGGGTTTATACACTGTTCAAGTCTGAAAAATCCAGCGACAGAAAATAATCTACACGGTCATTTCAGCTGTATTTTTGAAAGCATATATTATGATAATAATTTCCCAAGAGGTAATAATACCAAGAGGTAATAATTTCCTTCTGCTTTTTTATGCAGAAGGATGAAGTCCAATGTAATTTTTAAGGCTTAGTTTTATCCTTGTTCATCCTTGTGTTCCCACTGACCACAGTTAATCAAGGAAACAAAACTGGTGGGTTCTGTATTTGTCTAATTGAGTCAATGCTTGGCTTTCTAAGCTTGTGTGAAAAGCAGGTTGATTGTGTTTAGGGAGAGAAAGAATGTGCTTCTAAACATAGTTCCTATAAACTTACAGACATGGATATGTTGCCTGTTTTGACTATGTTGTCCAGTTTTCTCATGCACTGAAAATCTCCTCATAGTCTGATGCCCTTCCAGAAATAGGAAGCTCCTGTTATCTGATTAGACTTGGGCATTGTGTAAAGTGGAAAACAATGATTCTTCCTACCCTGATATATGACATCTGCTATATCATTCATTTTCATAACCCTCTTCTGTGGCTAAGGTCCAACTGTTGGATGGAATTTATTAATTTTAGTGACATCAACCTGTTACAGTGTCAGTGGTGCAAAGTCAATCTTTGTATGCAAGCTGGATTGAATGATGTTTCTATTGTTCATTCTGCTTCCTTTGGAAAGACATTTTGAGGCAAAAGTATTAAATCAAAAGAGAAGAAGCAAGTGAAAGAGCATTATTAAAAAGTGCTGTAGTCATCAAAGACTTAAAGAATCTTGTCTATATACTTAAAGAGAGTAACAGAGGGATTTTAGTACTAACAGCACCACAAGTTCAGAATAGCTCCCTAAATTGTGGAAAACTTAAAGCTAGACCTTTCCATTTAGAATCCCAGAACTGACACACTGAGGCCAACTCACCTTTATGGTCTTGGAGGAACATTGAAAGGGCAATGTTTGCTCAATTATCTTGGACCTACATTATTAAGCATATATTGAAGTATGTTTTTGTGTTCCTCAGGACTTCAGTCCATGACCTCTGTTCGTACAAACCACGGCAGGATCCATCAGGAGCCTGGCTGACAGCCAGTCTGTGTGCAAACAGCTGGCATTAGATTAGGATGGGAGCAGTGGGGATTGACTTGTCTCTGCATTGGCCTGGAAGAAAATAAAAATATTAGTTTACACAAAACTGAAAGTACTGCTGTGAAGCAGAGAGAGGAGCAAAGTAAGAGTTCAAGGAGGATCTGGATGATGCTCTTAGTCATATGGTTTAGTTTTAGGTAGCCCTGTGAGGAGCAGGTTGTTGTACTCTATGATCCTTATGGGTCCCTTCCAACTTGAGATACTCTGTGATTGCTGGAAGATCTTTACTGTGTATTGATAAACCTGTGAAACACAGTAAGTTTTGTTATTGATGAGTACTAAAGTCAGACTTCTACCTTATGATTTTGCTTAGAAATAAGATTCATTTCAATAAAGGTTTTCTCTCCCATGTTCCTATCAGTTACCAGTGTAAGTGTACATACTGAAGAACACAAGAATTGCAGTAGAATTAATATTTGCAGATTATAATAACTGGACTAATTAGCCACTCATTGTTGCCTTTTAGTTTTGTAGTCATTCATGCCTGTGTGGAGTAAAAATATATGTATATCTAGGGAGAGAGAGCTTCAGTTGTTATCCAATGGAGTCCTGCTAGCAGCATTTTTACAATTCTCTCTGCACCCATGTGGCAGGCAGTGAGACTGAGGTCTGAGCTATACAGAATCAGATTTATCTTAATTTAGGTACAAATTTATTCTACTCTTGCAGAATACGCTAGGTATTTAAATGCAGAATGTGTTTTCTGACTATCTTCAGATTTAGGAGTGAATATGAGACCCTGAGCAGATATCCCTACAGAAAATGAAGCAGAGATCTGTATTTCCAATTACAATTCAGTAGGTCAAGTGGTGGGTCAGCTGCTCAGTCCCCTCAAAGACAGCCAGGATGAATGGAGCTGGGGAAAGTTTGACTGATGCTTTTCCCTTCAGAGATATTTTATCTAGCATGAGATTGTGGTTCCCATTGCTCCTGCCACAATGCCAGCCACATGGAGTTAACCTGATTTCATTTTTTTTTAGTTATGCTTCAGTTTCTCAATTGCAGCAGTCATAATGCATCCGTCCATCATTCATTCTCCTTGGTTATTAATCTGAAGTATGAATCCGTTTATATTCAGGGAAACTTTCTTTAAAGCCCTGGGGATCAGAGTTCTCAGTGTAGTCCCCCTTTCTATAGATTTTGCAGATTCTATCATAAGTGTCCAAGGTCACTGAGAAAAGGAGGGTGAGAGACAGACAATGCTAATTCTGCTGATGTTGAAGTGTTATGTTGGAATTGACCTGGAAAAAAATTCCCTGAAGAGCAGTAGGGTGTCAGTGTGAACTCCTAAGGAAAGAAAACAGTGAAACTATCGAGCTGTGCCAAGTGCCACCTTTTTCATCTCCTCTACCTCTTAAAAGACCAAGTAGTGTTGTTCACATAGCAAGAACCTCTAACTCCTCTCACTAGAGGTTCCTCATTAGAAGAACCATTATTCTGGTAGCAGTCCAACAAGCCTAATGTTTACTGAGAAACACAAAATGTAGAGAAACTGTAATGAGTACACCACACTCTTCAGAAAGGCTTTTGAAATTGCCAAACTCTGTAGCCATCCTGTGGTGTCAGTTGGCCACGCCGGGATGAGTTTGGAAGGAGGCTGATGTCATACGTGTAGTACAGCACATCACACTTGCTGAACTCTGACTGTTCGAGGACTTCTTATGGAAAAAAAATCACATAGCAGTGGAAATAAATTCTCTTCTCCTCCCCTACCTCCCTCTTTTCATTGATTTTTTTCTTTTCCTTGCTGACCTAATTCTTTTCCATTGGTTTCCTTTAGGCTTTCCCTGAACTTGTGGGCATATGGTTTTCCAACTGTAATTTTATGCTGGATATGAAAATTAAATATGTCACATGAAAACTCTGCTTCAAGAGGAAGGTGCTGCCTTACATTACAAGGCTAGAATTCTGACACCTTTTTCTTCCAGTACAAAACATAAGATCTTGCAAGAGCAAGAAGAGAAAGGTGACCTCTGATCCAAGATATTTTTCAGCTAGTTTCTCTTAGGTTTTAGCCTTTAAGTAGAAGGTCTACCGGCCTTACCCTCCTTCAGGGAACATGCCTCAGCCTGGTGAACTGCATCAGCAAGTCTGACCAGAAAGAATATATTCCCTTTGGGTTAACATTTATGTGGACACTGCCTTACAGTCCTTGTACAGGTACAATAATATAAGTTTTATGTCTGAATCCCATTCTGTGTTCCAAAGGACGCTGTGATTTTGGCATCATAAAAGCTGGAGCAATTTATACATGGCAGCAGGAGCCTCTGATTGAATTACAGGGTTACTGTTTAGCCATGAAACTCTATATTGTTATTGGCCATGTGTGTTAAGAGAATATCAGTAGTTAGCCCCCAGGGGCTATAATTTATAATTTACTTTGCAGGTAGAAAAAGTTTATAGTTCAAGAAACTATGTGTGTGTGAAATCACGTTTGGGCCGTTGTGTAGGAAGAAAGGAAAGAGGGAAAAAGACAGAATCAAAGCATTTTTTAGTTTAATGGAAAAATCTGTTGGTTATATGAACACGAGGCAAAATGCTCCTCTTTTTCTATTGTGTTTGTACTGTGCAGTGTTGTCTGTGTAATTCTGGAACCATCATAGCATTATGCACTTTTGCAGAATAGTCCTTCATCTGTACTAAGGCAGTTTCATGCTTGAAAAGATGCAAAAAGGCTTCCTATAAATTTTTCACTCAGCGTTATTAAAATATACATGGAGCTCAAAAAATATACAGTGTGCTAAAGGACATGTGATGAATGTCGTGGAAAAAGTTTCGTGTGGTAACAGTTACTACATTTTAGGTACCAACTAAGAGAAAGTGAATTAAGTGTGTTGCACACAACTGTCATGTTTAATAATAAAAATAAAATCAGATTAGAAATTAAATTAAATTATTAACACCATTGATGCTACTGCACATTCATTTAAAGTAAAAATAATTACTGTGCTGCTACTTGATTCCAGCTGATTTGGGTTTTCACAGTGAATATTGCAAGAAATCTTCCACGTTTTTACGAAGATAAGAATTGCCATGGCAGGTCAAACTCATTGTTTAAGGCTATATCTATTGGACATTTGCAAGTATAAAACATATTGGTGATGGGTAGGGAAAAAAGCACTACAAAGGGCTTGTATGCCTAATAATTCACTTTATTCTCTCCGATGTAATTATAGAATTTAAAGGTTGGAATGGACCTTACTAGTCCCAACCCGTTGCCGTGGGCAGGGACACCTCCTCACTAGATCAGGTTTCTCTGTAGATGTTTGATCCTTTATTTGAATTCTACTGAAATTGTGGACTCGGATTTATTGTAGCAGAGTTCATGCAGCAAATGATTCACTGTAGCCATGATTTCCATGTGTTGTCATGCTAAGTCACAATGAGACTAACGAGAGGTTCACAAGGTTTTATTGGGGAAGTGCTGTTTTAAAAATCAAAGGATTTTGTGCATTTTATGTGCATACTTATCCAGATACAATGCACGTGCAAAGGCAACATTTAAGGCATTTAGATAAGCATTTAACTTATTTATATGAGCAGAACACTTCATCATGGGGAGGAATCAACAAGTAGCTGGTGATAAGATAAACAGCTTCTGCTAAGTTGTAGTGGGCTATTCCCTAACTGAAATTCTATTAAATGATTAAAACATGCTTATGTGTAGCCTTGCAGAATCCACAGTTTTAAAATAAGGCAGAAGATTTGGTGATACACTGAAAAGGCAAAGGTTATAATGTCATTTTCAACAGTAAATTATTCATGAGGGTCAATTAGGCAATGTTTGTACTGTTCTTTGGAGATGCAAAGCTTCATGGAAGTACCAAGTATTAGGCCATGAGTTTTTCCTGAGATCTATAAATCTGTATTCTGTCCTTTGCATGATGTGATTTTCTATTATGTACCTCATTTTTTAGTCTGTTTTCACAAATAAATAGCTAGTGTTTGCTGTAATCTCTACAAGACAACACTGTCAGGAAATAATAACACTTAAGTAGCTTCTTGCTGTATGTAATAAGCCTCCAAACCTCCATTTTCCCTATGTTGCTGAGCTATTTTTTTTCCTCAGGAGCCAACGTGTCCTCCCCGTGCGTTGGCAGTGAATAGTCAGGTCGAGATAACTGCGTGTTTGCTGCAGGAGCTGTGACACTGTGTTCTGTGCTGTAAGACTGTGGAATGCTTTTAAGACAGTATAGTTTGACATGACTTATAATGCAAACCAGGGCCAGCAAAGCAGAAAACTCCCCAAACAGTGTATGAATTTTAGATGGGACACCGTTGTGGATTAGGCTGCACAAATAGGCTATTTGTTCTTTTTCCCTGTGTGTTGTGTTTTTATGGTGGTTGTTGTGGAGGAGGTCATCACCTACCACAAAGACATGTTTGAGCATATCATCCCCTAAGATCCATGAACTGCAATCTTTGTCCTATGGGCTTAACTATTATAATCATAAAAATCATTGCTATAACACCTACATGCAGAAACTAAGTTGGGAATGTCTCAAGAGTATGACCTAGCCCACAGATTTGTTGACAGAAAATGTTAGAAACTAAGCCAACTTCCCTTCCTTAGGAAGACAATATTTTTAGCCCGTTGTTGTCCCAGATCACCCATGCACTTCTGAAGCAACAGCAGATGGTTCCTTGTGTTTGCACAGCTGCCAGGACCAGTGCTAATAACAATGCTGCTCTTGGCTTTGGGAATACCTTCCGTGTGACAGCCCCAGAAAGGTGTGTAGGTTGCTCTGTGGTTTTAGTGGGGAGCATCCCTTGGGGACATAATTTACCAAAGATTCCCAAGAGGTCTTCTCCCTTTTGTGTCCCTGTGCCTAGGCACCGAGGCAGCCCTAGCTACAGCTCAGCTTGGTATTTATGGCTTGTTGTTGCCTGGCTGCTTTTTGTTCATACACAACCTTCTGATTGCTTTCCTGAGATGTTTTGATCGTACCCTCTTTAGAGACCTCAGGATATATTAGATGCTGCTGAAATGGTTAGAGGGGTTGACAACAGTGAACAGGCTCATAATTGAAATTGGTGTTTTAACTGTGTCACTGTACTACATGTAATATGTAGCCCTGGTTTATTATTTGCCACTGCAAAAACTGATAATACATGTTGGTAGATCTTTATAAGTTTTGGATTTCATGTTGTATGGGAGAACAGTTTCATTTTAAGAGTCTGTATGGACTCTTGCATTTCCCACAATCTATAAATGATTTGTAATTTCGTGTTTATAGATAGCCATACTGTGAAGACTCTCTATACGTGCCATATATAATGCAGGCATATTTGTAGGTATTGCTAGGTGCATATGACTCTGTACACTTGCCCTCTATATAGATATGTATTCATCTGAAATTGGATGACTCTTCTGCCCTATCTTCCTTTCCATTAGAACAAGGACAGCTCTGACCAACATTGCTGTCAGTAAGCAGTGCCCTGCTCAAAGTGAGACAGAAAAGACAAAAGCAGAACAAAATAAAGTATAAAACCTGCTGCTGAATGATCACCTGCCTCCACCAGGAGATGGAGGAGAATTTGGCACCAGGGAGAGAGATCAGTGCAATGAATGTAATGAATGTACCTTTGCTTTCTTGCTACACAGCTGCAGTGTAGACTGGAGTTGTCTGGAGCACCTGCCCAGTAAGGAGTCCAGTCACATCTCCACTTTGTCCATCCCATGCTCTGTAGCTGAGAGGGGTTTGGTGTTGGCAGACTCTCTTCTCTTCCTGAGTGCTTGTTTTTTAATTTGGCCTTTATTTTTCAATCTGGTAAAAAGATACTCCATAAAATCTGCCATGGTAGTGGGAAGAATATTAATAAGAAAGTGAAGATAAATAGATATATTAATATTGATTAATAGACATAGACGTGAGGATTTGTGTCTGTACTTCAGCTGAAAACTTTGGCATGAGTTTAGATTGGATTTACCTAGAATAAATTTGCTAGAATTTTCTTTGCTTGGTAATACTGAAGTTTAATTATGATGTGATTTCCTTTCTTTTCCTTGGCACTAATTGGACTGCTTTAATATATTTACTAATCTTGCATGTTTTTCTCTTCTGCCTCTCCTTTGCATGAAAAATAAAGTAATTCCATTTGCTCTGAGATTCACAGATTACACATCAATTTCTGCATCATTTCCAATATTTAAAAAATTAAAATTTCAAAAAAATGCAAAAGAAATATTTCTATCTGTGAAAATAGTATCACCAGTTCTAGTGAGGGATATTGAATGTTCAGGGAAAACTCCAGTGTCTGGCTTAAGAGTAAATAAAAGCCTCTAAGCAGGCTTTTTATGACACTATAAATGAAAACATGTGGGGAGAATGGGTTTTATCATCCACTTTGCTTTTTCTTTTCTTTTTGTTCCTCTTATTTCCTGCTTCTCAGTTGACTACATTTTTCTATCCAGTGAGAGTGTACTGGAGTCTTGTTTTGCAGAAGTCCAGCTCCAATTTCACTCAGCACTGTAAGCTGAGCGTCCCCAGACTTGCTAATTGGACCCTTTCAAAACAGACGTGTTTTTTTTTCCCCACTAAAAAGCAATCCTGCTAGGCTCAATGTACAGAAAGCCTCTAAAAGAGGAGCTAAACCCTTTGCAGTCACAAGAGCAATTTCATTTTGTTTATTTAATAGGGTTTAGGTGAATGCACCATTATTCAAAAAACTGTGCACTGGAGCTGGAAATCAGCTGTTCTGATAAATGGAAACACTCTGGACATATCAAATATGCAACAAAAGCCAGAGCCTACCTTTCACTGGGACATTGCTGGAAGGATGCCTGCCTGGTATTTCACCCTTTTTTGCTGGCCCCAGGCCTCGTGCATGGATGTAGATTTTATTTTTCAACATTTGTGGTCTTTAAATAGATACATATAATTATTAAGAAACAGCCTATGTATAGAAACTAATAAAGTAAAGTTGATATGGGGCAGCAACCAAAAAGCAAGCTTGTTTTCATTAAAATTGCACATCATCTAGTATAGCTTCAGCATCCTTCAATTAGAGGAAAGTGTGACACAGAAAAACAAAAATAGAGCAAAGAGTAGGTTAAGGCAGAGGAACTCTGGTTGACGGAATCCCAGTTGCCAGCATCTAAAAGAGAATGGCACATACACTCTTTTGAGAGCGTGTGCTGTAAGTACTGTTAAAGGAGGAATGGATTTACAGAGCTTTTAAATATTCCCAGAGTTCTGGAGAAGATCCTGGAAACAGATCTGTACTGCCTTTCATCCAGAGATCTCAAAGAACTATGCAGAAGGATGAATTAGGGCTCAGAGTAGTATTAATATTTACTCTCTCAGCTGAGAAGGATTCTGTCATGCTTTAGTCATCAAGAACATCCTACATCTATATTTAGACATGCAAAGGCATGATTTTCCAAATTGCTGAATACCTGCTATTTTTCAAGCAGGAATTATTTAGGAGTATAAATACTTAATTTTGAAAATCTTGGACAATGCTTTATAAAGTCACACAGTACAGAGCTATCAGCAGTAAATTGGCAGTTCAGGTTGCATTGAGGTTTTTATACCAAGTAGGCCTTGCACTTTAATGACTGAATTTACTCTCCACAGTGGTTCTGTTCAAAGGAAAATTGAGTTTTCTAGGAAATTTTTTTCAACAAAACTTCTGCAAATTTTTGCAGAATAAACAGTTGTGTAGAACATTCAGTATTTGAAATATTGTCCTGGTTTATCACATTCTTTGGTTTCTATTTCCTGAGCTTTAATGATGTCAGTCCCTACTGCAGTTATCCATGCCTTTGCTGTGGCCAGAATTGATTATGGATTGGAGCAATACTACAAGATCACTGAAATCTCAGTTGATGTAGAATCCTATGGTCTTGATGCTGCTAAAACTAATTATCTTTGTTCTTTTTAGATCTAATGGGTTTCCAGTTTGTTTCTGGGTACAGTTAATCTATAGAATGGTTGTAAAGGTGTAAATCCAACATAACCTGGAGACCATCTCTCTTTAGGTCATATCTACTCATTTGGGATTACCTTAGAAACAAGAAGGTATTTATCAGGAACCAGTGACTAGAGCATTTTCCATTGAGGAGCAATTAATTTATTTCCTTGGTCCATCAGACCCTAAGTGCATTAAGCTTTATAGCATCCAGTAAAACCCTGTCTTTTCCCAGGGGCTGGTTAAAAGTCAGCGCAGTGGATTCCCTGGATTTGATTGAGTGACTGGAGTTCTGTTTTCAATTTGTGTATTGCAGATTAGCAAGAAGGTCAGTAAACCTGCTAAGAAATAAGCAAAAACTTGCTTGCCAAATTAAGAACTGAAATCCATTAAGTTGTTAGGGAAGTTCATCCCATCCTTCTAATTTCATGACAATAATTGCCAGCAAGCTTTCCGTGGTGCACTGGAGATTGCAGGGCTGTACCTGGGGTAAGAGGTTCAATAAAGCCTGAGAGAGAAACACAGATCACAAAATGACTGTGGGAAGCAGTTAAAAATCAAACATGATGAGTTTATTCATTTTTTTTTTCTTTAATCATTTTACAACTATGTTCTCTGGCATTAAGGCAGTTTGGCAGAAATTACAGCACTGGAGGGGAAATGGAAAGCAGTAATCTACAGGATTCTAGCTGACAGTCCTGGGCAGTGAAAAGCACACAAATGCTAATTACATAGGGGACAGGCACAACTGCTGATTTGTTAGAGCCTGTTTTGTGGACAGATGAATATCAGTGTGCCTGGAACTGTGCACACATGGCATGGGCTCAGGGTCATGGTATCTCTGGAATCACACAGATCTGTGCTGTGCATCACACACTGTTGCACTTCCAGAACTGTATGGACCTCTACCCCCTGTCTGTCTCTTTTTAGCTCAGGTTTTCTATCTAGAACTGTCACTTCTAGTGTTATGGTGCCTTATTATACTCCCAGAATATTTGAAAAACAGCAATTGACAGATTTACAGCAAAAATTGTAAGACACACGTGGAACAAAAGCACAACAGTAACCACAAAGGGGGGAAAAAACCCCAACCACACAAACCCTCCAACCCAACCTTCTTACTCCTATCTGGGAGTGGCTAGTGCAATTATTCTTTCAATTTTTACCCACAAAGAGCACTAATGAAACCTATAACCTGCAACAAAACATTTCCCACAGGAAAAAGTTGTTGAAGAAGGGATTGATTTTTTTTAACTCTATCGTTGGTTAATGATAGGCAAGTGCAATGTGATATCCTATATCCAGTTTTGATTTTTTATTATGTGACTTAAATCAGGTACTTTGAGTGACTGTTCAGCACATGGCAAGCTAGAGTGCAGTACCTGACATTCTGGACATCCTGTTGAGTAAGGAGATGACTTAGATTGACACCTTTGTCCACCAAATACCTGGGAAAGAATCATCAAGTCTAGATTTCTGTAATATATTCTAAATTTTCCTAGTTAAACTGGTCAAGGCAATCAAACATGATTTGTCCCTGTGAATACTTATGAAAGATTTGTAGTCATTCCACATTTCCTGACTCAATGGCAGTTTCTGGTAAAGCATGAATTAACCAAGCACATGTCAGCACCGATAGAAATGGGAGTTTGTCAGCTTTAAAATGTGCACATCTTCCTTTTCTCAACTCCTTTAACAGATAGACTTCTAAGGCATTATTTGTTCTCCACTAACTGAAACATTGCCACATTTGTTTTCAAAATGTGTGAAGTGGAAATTGCTGTCAGGCTCAAAATTTCTATTACAAATCTCTGCCTCCAGCAAATTTTTGCAGTTAAATTAAGCAAGACTTATAACTTTAACACTGATAGACTTTTTATTACAGCCACACCAATGTGAGAATTCCTGGTAGAAGTTTTTTTGAGATACTGCTGCAGTTGAAACACTTCTGTCCTATTGAGTTTTTGACAGCTGATCAGCTAGACAGCAAATGACTCTGGTTATTGTAATCTGCAGCTCCTGTCCCTTGGCTGTGCCCACAGATGACTATTGATCTCACCAGAAATGGTTTTCTATATGAAAATGAGCTGAAACTAATCTCATGGAGTTTTCAAACATTTGCATTTCCAGGGAAAATTAAGAGATCACAAACATAGACTCATTCTTCCTTAATTAATCTTTATCAAAGGACTTTTGAAGACCCTCATAGGCAAATTTGCAAAGATGCCAGGCAAGAACAGCTGACTCAGGAAGACCTTTGCTTACTAGAAGGCTATGATAATTTTAACCAGATTTTAACCAAAGTGTAACTGTACTTATAGCACAAGTTTTCCCATGTTGTTAGAGTTAGTGAAAGAGGGAGGTAGTACTCCATAGTTTCACCAGGAAAAGAGCTGCATTTGGCAGCAGTGGGAAGTGTGGAAAACCTTCACATCAGTAAACACACTTTGAATCTCCATCCCTAGTTTTCACTGCAAAGTTTGCAAGAGTGAGGACATTACAGTAGTGATGGACTTACATTTCAGATTTGGGTGTGCTACACACTGCACTTCTTTCAGCTTATTACAGTTAAATATTGAAAATCTCTAAAGTCTATTTGTAAGGGATCTAAGTGGTGTTTTGTTGGGTTTTTTTAACTTGACATAGGTCAGAACTCTCCATATCTGCTTTCAGCATAGCTCAGAGTTCAGAACTCTTGATTTCCCTGCTCAATTTGTTTATGAAGGGAAAGCAAAACAAATGCATCAGCTGTGAAATACCAGCTGTGAGTGGATGATGCTTTTTAATGAGTGAATGGTTCAGAGTCTCTGCTCCTCTTTCTGTCCTCCCAACCTGCTTTTGTTAACCAATTTAAATTTGAGTGTTTTGCAAGAGTACAGGTCATCTTTGGTTAGTCAGATTTACAGGAAGGAAGTCAGATAGTGTGAAGAGCATATTGTGCACAAATGAGCAGCATAAAGATGTCCAGTAAATGGGACTTTGATATGCACAGCTCACATAATTTGGTTCTTAACTAAACATTGAAAACCAAAAGTCTGAATTTTAAGTTGAAGACATGGAGCTGACTACAAGTGTCTCTTTACATCCACATCAGTTCTACAGTTGCTCCCTGCACCTTATCTCCCCAGGTGCCTCAACCACCCATATTATCACCCTTTTATTGCTAGTCATTGATATAGTGTTGTTAGCTGTACACAGTGATTTACAAGAGGTTGACTAACACATATAAAAGTAAATCCTTGCTTCAGGGGATTTTCAGATTAAAGGCTTGAGCAGTGCCCATATTCTGAATTTATAAGAATCAGAATGTAGAATAAGCACTATATACTACCAGAAAGTCTTAGGGAGTCGCATGCTATGCAGCATTTCCATGGCTGGGATCAGTTCCTCAGTTCCTTCCTTACAGAAGGAAGTGGAGGGGCAGCACTGACCTCTTGTCTCTGGCAACCAGTGACAGAACCTGAGGGAATGGTCTGAGGTTGTGTCAGAGGAGGTTTAGGCTGGATATCAGAAAATGGTCCTTCCCCTGCAGGATGTTTGGGCACTGAACAGCTCCCCAGGGCAGTGGTCACAACACCAAGCCTGACAGAGCTCAAGAGGCATTTGGACAATGCTCTCAGGCACATGGTGTGACTCTCAGGGATGTCCTGTGTAGGGCCAGGAGTTGAACTAGATAATCCTCAAGGCTCCCTTCCAACTCTGATTCGGTGATTCTTCGCTCCATCCCTTAGCAGTTTCCTACCCTCTGCATGGCACATTTGTGATGTGCCCTCCTTTTGCATGTAGCTTTCACAGCTCTATTTTCCTGTGCACACAGCCTTCTGTAGAACTTGGCCAGCTACACCTTCTTACTGGGGATCCTGGCTGAGAAGAATAATGATAATGAGATGAGGATATAGATATCACTTTGCTTTGAGTGACTGCATGGTGACCGTTTTTGCCAAGAGCTGATTGTGAACGCAGCTCCTGGTCCTTCCAGCGCAGGCTCGGTGATGGCTGACAGGGTGAGATTGCTGCCAGCCACAAATTTTGTGAACTAAAACAATGATTATGTTACAATGGACTGGAATTCTAATTGCAGCTAAATGCATGTTTTCTGTGCCCTCCTTCTGCTCTCTCCTCGTCTCTAATTCTTAAAGCAGGAGCTCCGTGTACTGTTGAGCCTTCTGAACTGAGCTGAGGGAGTGCAGCTGCCTATTGATGCATTTAACTTCTTTGAATGAGTGATGCTGTATAATGAGTGAACAATCCAGGCTACCTTTCATTTCCTTTTCATATTCAGTATGTGTATTAGAGCACAGGACGTCATGATCTGTATGAAACGGAATATTATACCCAACTTCTTCGCATTTGTGAGGGAAGAGCCAAGTGGTGGGATTAGAATGGCTGCATCCCAGAGACAGGCTCAAACTGCCTTGATACTGTGCTCTGTGACAATGATATGTAGTGTCTGGGCAGTGATTTTCATAATAGGCTAATCTTGGTGGAGAGGGAAGCAGAAGAATGAATTCCAAATTATAATAGCAAGTTATTCACACAGAGCAATTAGCTTTTTATTCTCCAACCTATAATACAGAACAACAGAATTTTATCTTTACCAAACCCTAAATGCAGAGGCCTGGGAGGGTAAAGCAGCCAACTGACAAGAGAAACACAGCCATGAGGAAATATTGCAAGTGAACCTGTTTTCAGTTCATCCTTCAGAAAACAGCATTTGATTTTTTCCCCAGTTTCTTTCAAACATTAGGGATCAAGTGATAGTTGATTTCTTTTCCCCCACAGAGCTGCATTCTGTCTTTGAGGAAGTGCCTTCATGCATGCAGCTGAGAACTGGCATAATTCACTTGACTTGTGTTCCACACTTCCCTTCTAGCGTGGTATGGACCATGTTGTCTGTTGCTGGTGTATGAGAAAAAGTGATGTTGAATGTTGCACCTTCCTGTGCTTCTCATGTAACATGAGAGCAAAAGACACTAAAAGCACTCGCCTCTGTTCGTTATTATTTTTTTCCTGGAGCTTGCTAATTAAATCATTAAAATTTTATCTTCACTTAACCATGGATAAAGCCTTTTGAAACATTTAATTAGTATGCTGCAAGAGATACACGTGAAACCAAAAGCATTTATATGGTGTGAATGACTAAGAAAGATAGATTGAGAAAAGGAATATATGAGAATGCATTTCCCTGCAACAAAGCTGCCCATGTTCCAAACAGGCTGTAGATAAAATTACACTGTTGTCAGTAGGTGCAGTTCCAATGGAGACAGTGGCACTCACAGGAAAATGCCATTAGCTAACCCCTAGATTTAAGTACAGCTATATTATAAATATGTTTTGCATTACAATGTGCTGTGGTTTTCCTTTAGGAGAATGGGTTTATTGTCCAAGCTCATTTTTAGGAGTGCCTTAGCCAAAGAAAGGAAATGTGATTTTGGTCATAACATTTTGCTACCCTGTAAAATAATTTGACCATCCATATAATGTCTGTTCTGTGATTCCTTCACCTGCTTTATAAGGAAAAAAAGCCTGGCGGTACCATTAGGTAGAAGAGAAGAATTCCAGTCTTTCAAAAACATTTGCAAGAAGCTGAAAACCAGAACAGCCAATATTAAGGGCACTGATGTGTAATTCTGGGGTAATGTCTGACGTGGGGATAAAACTCTGTGCTTGAAGCTGGAGTTCAGATCTGAGTCTTGTTAGACCTCCAGTGAATACCACCAGTCTGTTGTGTATGGGAACTGCAGTATTACCCAGCAAATAGTGGGAAATAGTCCTTAAGCAAGCATCTATTGCATTGTAGGAAGCTTTGGGAGACACTGGATGGCAATTTCCAATTCTATTCTGACTGTTGATAGTTCGACTACTTTAGGACAGTTTTGTTAAGGAAGGAGGAAAGATCAGGAAAGGCTCGTTAGTCTACAGCTGCTTTTCCATCTCCTCTCAAAGGGGAGTATTTTTTTATTTTCTTTTTTAACTGCACCTCTGTTCTTTCCATAAATAAATTTCTCTCTGGCTGTTTTGCTGACAGCCTGGTCTCCTCCAGGCGCTTCTCATATGTCAGAAAAGTTGCAAGAGTTGTGCAGGAAACAACATTAAATTAGAATGAAGAAGAAAAACATTTCTGTTTTCACTCTCCTTTTCCCTATCTAACCTAAACACTGCCTTTACTGAAGTCTCATAAGGTCTGCAAATATCAAAACATCTTGCAAAACATCACTGCTGTTATTGTGTGAGGTTACAGCAGTGCTGTAAGTGGGGATGTGTTCCTGGCAGCTCTAACAATGCATAATGATACACTTCTCTATTTAGAAATGGCAATGACAGCTATTAACCTATTCTGTTTGTTACAGGATAATAGTGTCGAGTAATCCCTTGATTTTGGTTAAGCAGCCCTGGAAGATAGAATCAT
Organism: Acanthisitta chloris; assembly: GCF_000695815.1. Taxonomy (NCBI): domain Eukaryota; kingdom Metazoa; phylum Chordata; class Aves; order Passeriformes; family Acanthisittidae; genus Acanthisitta; species Acanthisitta chloris. Next base: position 32,467 of record NW_008652727.1, read on the forward strand.
TGGATTCATTTAAAGAAAATTACAACACACTTTTTTGGCTATATATTTATTTTTAAAATTCTCTACTTAGAATTCTGCAGTTTGGACTAAGATATGAATTCACTGGTGAAAAGGAGGAATCTTATTTAGTTTTATTTGATCTGTAGTTTTCAATCCTCAGTTCAGACAGAATTTTTTTTCCTTCAGTGAAACTTGGTTTGAATTTAGTCCCGAATTCTCTGCATCTTGGTTAAGCAGGGAAGCTGCAACTCTGAACTAGCAACACCATCTTGTCTGAAGCAAAAAAAAAAAAAAAAAAAGCCTACCTTTGGGTTTTTTCCCATATTGGTGTTGTTAAACATGTGTTTCCGAACAGATTCATTGTTTTTTCCGTTCACCTTGAAGGTAAATCATACATTTGCTAATGCAGACGTGGTAATACTGAATTTCCACTTTCATGCAGTCTTTCCTTTCTGAAACTCTGCACAGTGGAATGAATCTGAGACAACTTGCCCTGGATTTTAAAAATCTCTTCATGTGACAGGAATATACTTTACTTAAATGTAAGGCAGCTTTTCCCTCTCTGACCCAGTGTAGGCTGATGGTTTGGGGTCCACAGACATCTTTAGGCACGGGGAGCTGTCGCATCAGCTCTGCTCACGCTCTGCCCTGGTGTGGCACAGATGTGCTGGCTCAGTTGGCCTGGAAGGGCCTGGGAACAGCAGAAACACCAACCACCCCCAGCATGTCCAAGTGCCTCTGGATCACAGCTGGTTCATTATGCAGCCAGACAAGAACAAAGGATGCTCAGCACACAATTGTCTGCAGTTTAGGCATGTCCTATATTTTCCCTCTTCATTTATAGAATTAGCTAACCATCCCAGTCAGTGTAGGGACTGAACTGTAACTGTATCCATCTAAACTGTGATGGTCACCAGTGTACTCTGTTCCCATCAGCCTGGAGAGGAAAGGTGGAACTCTTATCTCCAGAAATTCCAGATAAACTCTGCAGTATCCAAAGTCTTCTTTATAATGGTTTTATTTTGTTTCTGCCACAAACTGAGTCGCATCTGCTCTTCACAAACACAACTTGTTAGTGTGAGGTAAGTTTAATTACCTTGCAACAGGCTGCTTGAAAATCTAAACTCAGGAATACCTAGATGGCATTTTCATAAGGTCTTTCTGTATTCCTCCTCCCAGAAAATCCTTTGTTCCAAATAAAGGAGATTGGAATGATTTAAAAAAACATAAATAAGGCCAACAAGAAAATCCATTTGCAGTCCCCCTGAGGTTTACACTGCTTGTGCATTCTGTCATTGGTGTATTTATTCATATTGGAGTCAGAGGCTTACAATAGAGCAGCTAAATATCAGCACAACACAGCTGCAGACTCCAGCACTATACCTGATCATTTATAACCTGCTGATCAAATTCTACCCAGAGTTACGTTTATGCAATGCTATTGACTTAAATAGAGTTGTCTGGAAGTACCTAGGACAGTCCATGCCCCCTCAAATCACTCATCATGTTGAGACAGTTATCCTTTGGTGATATTAGCTTTCCCAAGTGGTATCATGGAAGAAACACAGAATCATGGAAGGAACCTTAAAGATCATCTTGTTTCAACCCCTTGTCATGGGCAGGGACACCTTCCAGGGATGGAGCAGCCACAGCTTCTCTGGGCAACCTGTGCCAGTGCCTTAGCACTCTCACAGAGAAGAATTTCTTCCTAATAGCTAATCTAAACCTGCTCACTTTTAGTCTGAATTCATTCCCCCTTGCCCTGTCACTCCAGGCCCTTGTAAATTGTCTCTCTCCATCTTTCCTGCAGGCTCCTTCAGGGACTGGAAAGCTGCAGTTAGGTCACCCCGAAGCCATAAGTAAAACAACAATACAAAACACTATTATATGTTCTCTTTTTTGTTACCTAGATAAAAATACTGGGCTCATATATGTTTTGTGTTGCAATTTATTTTAGTGGAATCACATCATAAGTATCAAGAGAACTGGTTGCCCTTTCCTTTATTTTCCCTAACTAGAATAAACTCTTGGGATGCATCAGGCTTTTATTTCTAAAAAAGAATCAACCTGCTGACATCACCTCTGTCTGAGAACTATTCTCTTTCCTTTTATAATCATCCAGTAGCAGCTTAACGTGCACAGCTGCTGCTCAGGCTTCATACCAAGGCTCTCCTGAAAGCTGCACTGACAGTCATCCCCAGATTTCAATGCCTGGTTTATACCAGCCTGGACTCCTGAGGATGTTGGCCCTAAAAAGCAGCTAGAACAGAGCTGGTTGGGTTGGCTGCAGTGTCATTGCAGCTCCTGAGTTTTGGGAGTACCCTGGATTCCAGGCTATTCTCAGGACATGTTGCCAAGTGTTTGCCCTTCTCTACAGGCAACATCTACTATTGATGGGCAAGGGACTGTCCCTCCTGAGCAGACACGAGTTCTGCAGCTGAGGACCCTGACTCATCTGCTCTGTCTGTACCACAAAGGTGCTATAGGGGTGAATGTACTAATAGTAGGACTAGGAACTTCTAATGCTGCAAATCGTTGCTTTCATTTCTGACACGGGTACACAATTGATTTTATGCAGAAATCTCAGCAGGGCTTTCCCTGAGTTGACAACAGAATCTTTGTCTAAATCAGTGGGATTGGGGCATTTGTTGTTATTCTTAACCTGCTCTTTACTACCAGTGGCTGCTGGCAGCAGTGTAGGTGCCATGTACCCAAACAGCCTCATAATGAGAATGAAAAATGGTTTGCAAGTTTCCTTCTCTTTTTCTTTTGGAAAGAAACTATCCGACTATCAAACTAAAATGGTCAAATTTTCCCCCATCAGGAAGAATAGTCTTGAAAGGATCAGAAGCCTCAACAGACACATGAAACAGGATTCACTCTAAAGTGCTGAGATCCTTTTTCTGGAAATGTTTTTTATGCTCACTCTCACGTTGGGATGAGTGATATTGACATGAGTAATGTCAAAGTTTACAGGAACATTTTGTAATTGCAAGTTCTGTTCCACTGAGCTAAAACTGGATTATTAAGATAGCAAGATACTTTGACTTAAAGATCTTTGGAGCATGATAGGGATGGAGAAAAATCTACTCCATGCTGTTGACAGGAAGACACCTGGCCTATTCCTGTCCCTCACCAGATATGTCAAATTTGAATTATTCACCTGTTTTAGTGACTTACTTTGCCATGAACTCAGAGCCATCACTGTGCAATTACCATTTCTTCTCTGCATGCTTAGGACCTGATAGGTGAGTGTTTGCACTCTGCTTTGCATCAGCCAACTTTCCAACTCCGATAAGGAAATCAGATTCCAGCTTCTCAAGCAGTTTTATCTGTCTGCAAGTTTTGCAGTTGCCTTCTCTCATCCCAGTGTGCCAGGCAGGCTTGCTAACAACTCACTACCTGGTTTAACAGCACGAAACAAACTCATACCTCTTGCCCATACATATCTGTGGATCTTTTGTTTATTTAATTTTTCCGTTTCTTGTTCAGAATGAGGATTTTGCTGGTGAATTATTTATATGACAAGAGGAAACGAGAGGGGGAGTGGTGTGAAAAATTTCCATAAAAACCTTATGCAGTTTTCAGTGCAAGCGTTGGGGGGATTTTTGTTTTCTTCTCAAGTTTTACTTATATTTCGTCACCAGAGAAAGCTGCCGCTGATTTAATTTCAATGTTTATACAGAATTACAGTCTTAAGATACACTCACACATAAAAGAGCCATACATAAGGAAGTTTACCTTTAAATAAAGGGTGGGAAAGGTTGGATCTACAAACATCAAGTGATTCCATGTTTGCTAATCACTGACACCTCCAGTGGAAATAATTTTCCACTAAAACTAAGTCCTTTGGTCAGTGCTGGTTGTAATGAGATGGAATAAATGCATCATCCAAGTTTATTAGAGGGATGATGCACCTCTCCTATGAGGAAAGGCTGAGAACTGGGATTGTTCAGCCTGGAGAAGAGAAGGCCTAAATGGGGCCTTCCAGTACCTGAAGGGAGTGTAGAAGAAAGATGGAGAGACACTATATACCAGAGCCTGGAGTGACAGGATAAGGGGAATGGCTTCACATGGACAGAGAGTGGGTTTAGATTAGATATTAAGAAGAAAACCTTCCCTGTGAGGGTGCTGAGACACTGGCACAGGCTGCCCAGAGAAGCTGTGGCTGCTCCATCCCTGGAAGTGTTCAAGGCCAGGCTGGGCTGGATGGGGAGCAGCCAGGTCTGGTGGAAAGTGTCACGGGCCATGGCAGAGGTTGGAAGGAGATGATTGTTAGGGTCCCTTCAAAGCCAAACCAACATTTTTGCTCTGATGAATCAAGTTTCATTCTGCACAGCACAGGCAACTTCCAGAAGACTTCTGGAATGGAAATCAAATCCCATGGTACAGAGGTGCTTCTGGCCCAGTGGGAGGGTTAGAGTTGCATGATTGCTTGAACATTTGGTAGGACTTTGCCTCAAGAATAGCATGCTTGGACTAAAGGGTAGAGAAATGCATCCTAAAATCTCCGTTTTGATGGTTTCCACATACATTGGCTATAGTAGCCCTTTCCACTGAAGTTTGGAATCTCCACATGGCTGGCACAGTTTACCAGCTGCTAACAGGCAGCTGTAAGCAAATTATAAACAAATTAGGTGATGGTTGCATAAATTGAGCTGTGTATTGCAGCGTTTCTAAACACCCTACTAAATAAGACACCTTTTTTTTTTCCTCTCAGGCTCAAGCTTTCTAAAGTCTCTTATCAAATTGTAACAATATAATCTCTTTCCAGAATTTCAGAACACAGGGAGCAAGGTCATTGTATCTGAAATCCAAGCACCTCTTTCACCAGTGGGATTTCCAAATAGGTGGGAGGGCATTTTTATATCCAGAGTGATCTCCCCTCCATCCTCACCCTGAGTTCCACAGTGTGCAGAATGGCCCTAGACTTTAAATTAAGGTGTAAGCATTGGCATAGCTATGGAATGTATAATACCTATGTTGTATGAAGTTCCATTGGTGAGAGCTCACTGCCTGCACAAGCATTTCCTCATTGCTGTACTTGTGTCACTGATACAGTCAAGACACTTCTTCAGTAATTGCTCCTCCTAAAGCACCACAGTTATGTATCATGGAGATATTCTGTACTGTTATAGCTCCATAAAGCAGATATAATTGTTCTTTACTACTGTTAACATTAGATAAAGAGAAAGCAATCTGGTGGTGTGGATGAATTTATCAGTGTCAAAAGGTTTATATGGTTCATCCTGCCTAAAGCAAACAGAATGGTGAAGTAGAGCTTGGAAAGAAAGGCACAGAATTCAGGTGTGTTTGGAAAGAAATGGGAAATTATTAGAAGTTATTTAAAAATAAATAATGCAAACAGTGTCTTGCCATAGAGCTTTATAACTGGCAATGTTTAGATTTTACATTATTAGTTAATGACAATGAAAAAGAAGCCTTGAATACATGTGAAAATAGTGCGAATGTCAAGGAGTATTTTCTTTGCCTGGTTCATCTGCTGGCACACTGTGCTTGTAATAAATCATTAATCCCATGCCAATGTAAGCATTTTCTGAATCTTCTTTTCAAGTAGTAGAAAACAGGGATTGACAGTAAGTGATGTAAACATAAATCCCAAACCTCCTTCCTGGTGTTCAGTTCCTGAGTACATAACCAAATCAGTAACTCATTTCCTTAACCTATAACCCCTGCCCACATTTTTAATGCTTACTTTTGTAAATGATTAGAAAGTAGCTATGCTTCCCAATAGCAGATGTTATATAAAATAAATTGCATCTGTATTTCTTTTTTATTCCTTAGCAATATTTTTAGATGGATAGTATTTTTAAGGACTTTGCTTGACACCTTCATCAGTGTATGCTACTGCACTATTTATTTTATAATGTAATTATATTCTTCTTGAGTTTATATGTATCACCATTGCAAAGGTTATTCCACAGCTCCTCTATGCAGTTTTTTCCCCCTGATGCACACACCTCTCTTGACTATGGGCTGCATTTTAAGCAGATGATATCAGCTAAATTAAGCTTGCCCTGTGTAAGTACTTGAACAGATAAAAGAAATAACACATTCATTTAGCTGGTTGGACCTACTGCTGCCACTCACCACAGCTTCATTCAAAACTGAAAGCATTTAGCAGTGAGGCTTGGAGTAAATAAAGGCAACCAGGCAATGTCCCAAGTTTTTGGGCAGCTTGTAGCCTATGAGGTTTTGACTGTGAGGTTAAAGCTGCACAGAACTCTTTAACCTCGTGGTCACATTCAAACACTTGCTTACCTAAAAATTTTGAAGTGCTTTAAAGGAATTAGCTCATCAGACCTTCAGAATTGCTAGTGAAATGCAGTGGAGAGGTCCTTCAGGCAGATAATGATAAAACTCCAACTCAACAAATGCAGCTATGCTTTATTTAGATTTTATTGCTGAACGAGTAGTATGGATGCATTCCTGACTCCAGGGCCATTAGGTGGCACACTTGGGCTATGGGTTTGGCAGGGCATGCCATGATTTCGTGTGTGGAACCCAAAGTACAACTGATTAATCACACATCTTTTAATTTACAGGGAATGAAGCAGGGAGAATGCAATAAAATGACATTTAGGCATGAGGCACTGTAAATATTCTGTCAACTGGAAGCCATCGGGTTTGTGTATTTTGGTTTTTAGGGCATTACAAAGTGATGTCTTCAGGAGCCTTATGCTACTTGTATGGATTTCATTACTGCATTAGCTGAATTTTCAGGTTGTCGTGGTTTAACCCCAGCTGATAACTCTGCCCCACAGAGCCTCTCACTCACGTTCCTGGTGAGATGGTGGAGAGAATTGGAGGAGTGAAAATGAGAACATGCGTGGGTTGAGATAATGACAGTTTAACAGGTAAAGCAAAAGCTGTGTGCAAAGCAACACAAGGCATTCATTCACCTCATCCCCTCAACAGGAAAGTGTTCAGCCATCCCCAGGACAGCAGGGCACCGTCTCAAGGAGTGGTGACTTGGGAAGACAAATACCATCACACTTTCCTCATCTTTCCTCATCACACTCACCTCATCTTTCCTCTTCCTCCAGCTTTATATACTGAGCATGACAACTTATGGCATGGGATATCCATGTGGTCAGTTGGGTCAGCTGTCCTGGTTGTGTCCTCTCCCAGTTCCTTGTGCACCCTCAGCCTCATCGCTGGTGGGGTGAGCTGAGCAGCAGAAAAGGCCTTGACGTGTGCAAGCACTGCTCAGCAGTAATGAACTCATCCCTGTGTTCTCAACACTTTCCAGCACAAATCTCAAACACAGCCCCATACCAGCTATTGGGAAGAAAATTAACTCTTCCCCAGCCCAAACTAGCACAACTCACAGTGAAATAAGTGTGCATTGGACATACCCTTGTGAAGATCTCCAAATATTTAGGAAAGAGCCATTGTTTATGTTGTTTAAAAAACAAAGAGGCCAACAAGAACTTATTACTTCTATTTTTTTTTCCAGTTGGAAAGTATATTTTTGGTACGGCTGTGCCATAGGAGTTACGTTAACTGTAGGAAAATGCATACTTGGGATTATGTAGGATTGTTATACAGGGCTGAGTGTTTTCCAAGTTTGTGGAATTTGAGTCAAACAATTTCTGAGGTAAAGAAACTGAGAAAGTGATACATAATAACATGTTACTTGTATCTGTGAACTTTTGGCCAAACTCATCCCAATAGCTAATGATTTCCAGCGATCCAACTCGTGTTACATTTCTGTTTTCTGTTCTCCAAAGCTTTCCCTAGTTGACTTGACAGTTTCTTTATTCCAATGGGATATGACTGTCACGAGAAGTTCTAATTATGAGTAAATTAAGTCTTGTTATTACTTATTCACCTTCAGCAAGGAATGTACATGCAGGCAGTTTGTGTAAAGCAGCTTTCATAAAGCTAATGTAAAACTAATGGAGAACTGGTCTGAACACTGGGACAGACACCTGGGATTCCACAAGCATGTGGATTTTTTATTCTCTAAGCCACGCAGCACAGTATGAGAGTAGAGCTCTGGAATTGCTTTGCTCTAGTTGGGATTTGTTTCCAGTTCTCATTAATAATAGAGTGAGCTGCAGAAATGACATCTGAAGGATCCGATGTGGTGCTGACTGTTGGCCTAGGGATGATTCCTAACGCAATCAAAGGAAGTCTGTGTATTTCTGGAATGTCTAGTGGAGCAACCATTGTTATTAGAATGAGAAAGAAGTCCAAAAGCTTTAAGGTTTTTTTAAAATTCTAGGGGAATAGACCTTCCATAATGAGAAAAGTCAGTATGGGCACACATGATTTTTAATTTTTTTTGGTTTTGACCTTATGTCAGCATCCCTTGAGCTTTCCTCTGGATTAATTTTAAGCACCTGTTTTGCATTACATGGCCATGCAGTGTCTAGAGCAATGGGGTCACACCAGATGTGACTTGAAGTCTACTATATTTAAAAAAAAAAATTTAAAAAAATACTATTGGTCTTAGCATATGAGCATGACTAGGACTCTTGAGTTTCCATTTTGTCTGGAGAGAGAAACTTGAGGTACTGTGATTCCTCCATTTGGCCAGAGCTCTTCATTTAAACTTTTACATCACCTGAAATTCCTTTTGGATATGAACACACTCATATTCTCACCTATCTGCATCCTGATGTGAGAATTAGGTGCTCTGTTTATATGGATTTATATGGTTTAAAATTTCATGGGTTTGGGTGGATCTTTGTGCATGACGAGAAATGCACAAGTTGCTCAATGAGCAATAATAATAATAATAATAATAATAATACAAGATTAGTTAGCATGGAAGTTGTATTATGTTTTCAGATTCTTTTGGCAATAAAAATCAGTTTCCAGGGAATATCTTGATGCAGAGTGTAAACAAACAATAAGTATACAAATAACTTGGCATTTCTATTCATTAGGAAGGGATGATGTTTAATTTATGATCGGGTTACTGCTACTAATTTAAAGCTCTTAAAACATTAAGAATTAATTCTTTGAAATATTGAAATACTTGAAGAAAGAAGCCTAGAAAGTGGTGGGTTTACTAATTTGCCATTCTGAGTCTCTATAACACTTCTGCCCTCATTAGAAAGAAGGTGTTATTGGAGCTGGGGGTACTGGCTGAACTAAGGCAAGGATCAATAAGGACAAGAACAGTGTCCAAATGATAAAAGTTTCCATCTAGCTGCTCCTCTCTGCAATTTCCGTACTGCAAGTAGCCTAAAAGAGGTAATGGTCCAGCAGTGAACTATACTATAAACTTGGAAAAGATGAATGATTCTTGTAATTTCTATCATAAATCTGCTGTGCACAGAGTGGAATTCAAGCTCTGTGTTAATGATGATCACAGAGGGAATCCACAGCAGTGCCACAGGTTTGGGTTTTGGTGTGTTGACACAGGGCTATGGCTTGAGTAAGAAGCAAACCACAAATATCAGTCCCAAAATGTACTGAAAAAAGAAGCACTGTAAGACTGAAATAGGAGTGAGTACCCCAGAGTCAGAAAGAAACCCTTTGCTAAGCACTTGAGTTTACTGGAAAGGTGAGTGGTACAAGATACTTCAGCAGAGCTGATGAAGCTGGGACTTAGATGAGTTTAAAATCAGGATTAAGGAGTTTTGGCTGAGCTCCTGAGGACTAAACAAATTTTCTAAAAATACAACACAAGCCATTGTGTGAAAGACATTTGAAGCTTTCCATTCTCTAAGTGAGAAATGTTACCCTTTACTCCGTTTGTATGAGAAAAGAAAGAACATTAACTAATTGGTATGCAAATAGGGATTGATCCTGACCCAGTTCTCAGCTGTCACTTGTCATCCTCTCAGACGGTCGAGCCATTATTCCAGTTCACATAGCTAATATGTACACAACCTGGGATGACAGCAGGAGGGAAGTTCACAGAATGAGCTCTTGCCCTCCCCTGTCCCTCCCGTGCATTTGAATTAAATGCCTCTTTACACTTCCACACCTTTCCTTCCGAAACTTTTCCTGTGGGCCCTTCTCCCTCCATACAGCCTCCAGGACATTTAATTTCATAGGATCATAGAAGTATAGAATGGTTTGGGGTAGAAGGGACTTTACAGATCATCTAGTTCCAACTCCCTGTTTTGGGCAGGGACACATTCCACCAGACCAGGTTGCTCCAAGCCCCATCCAACCTGGCCTCGAACACCTCCAAGCTGGGACAGCCACAGCTTCTCTGGTCAACCTGTGCCAGAGCCTCAGCACCCTCACAGGGGAGAATCTTTACCTAATATCCAATCTAAATCTACCTTCTTTCACCTTAAAGCCATTCCTCCTTATCCTATCAAAACCTTAGGTCTGGGTTCTTTGCTTCTGTGGAGGGTTGGTCTTTCAGCAAGGCTCTCCCCTCTGTGCCATGGATTGTGAACCCAGATCCCAGAATGGATTTGAACCCAAATTTTCCATCAAAAGACAGGTGAATATGCTAACAGCCTACTGGCCTTTGATATGGGCTCACAGCCCATGTGCTAAAAACATGCTGAATGATCCAGCCACAGAAAAGCAGCTTTCTAGGGAACAGTAATTGTCACAAAGTGCTGACATCTGGTGTGTTACAGGGCAGCACAGCCAAGAACACTGGGTTTGGTTTCTTCCTATGAGAAGCTAAGAGCTGGGAAACCCAGATATTAGGGAGAAGATGATTTATGCTGGATTAGCTTCATTACTTAATAATGTGCTAATGATTTGGATCACCCCTGAAAGAGTCCCTAGCATCATGAAGGTACCTCAGTGCCAAAAGAAAGGTGAGAGCTTGGGTTTTTTTTAAGTTCTTCAAAGGATATTTTAGTGGATATTGTGGTGAGGGATGTTACATGGAGAGAACCAACTCTGTTTCAGATGTAAGTGCTCTGCAGTTAGTGGGCTGGGAGCAGGGATGCATTTTGCCTGCTCTTTCTGAAAGGTGAAATGCCCTCTGTGCTGGCTGTGTGTGCTGAGGGTGCTCCTGGTGCAGCCAGGCACAGGGATGAACTGTGGCAGGAGCACTGCAGCAGCTCTGCAAAGCACAGGCAGAGCTGGAGCTGCCTGTGCAGAGCTCTGGGTGAAGAACTGCCTGCTTTGAACATATGCATTTCTAAATATGAAATATTTGTGTCTCACTTTCTTTTTTTTCCCCCAGAATGGAGAGAAGGAGGCTTGGTTGATTGATTTCAGTGATAGATTTCTGTGGCATATGCCATGACATTGTTCCACAGATGCTATCACCAACAATGTGTTACAGAAATACTCATTTTCAATGCTCTGTGACTGCTCACAAGAAGCCCAAACCCCTCATAACTATTCAAGGAGGTCTGTAGAGGAAAACCATGCTCATGCTGTATTTGGAAGAAGTCAGCATGTGCAACTCCTGCTCTGCATGTTCATTTCAACTTGTAGTAATTTAATGCAACAGTTCCTCATTCTGTTGTTGCTTCTGGACATAGTGTTGGTGCATGAATTATTGTGCAGGTTTGTGTAGTGATGGTACAGCATCACCTTGACCTGTATTACAATCTTCCAACAGGATAAGTTATGAACGTGTTTCCTTCCTTGCTATTTGTTCTGTGTGTGCATCCCTGTGCACACAGACACACAAGCACCTTGTGGTTTCTGTATGGTTTGTGTTTTATGTGTTGTAGCTCTGTGTTGTGCATCTCAAGGCATTTTTAACAGCAGCTTATTCTAGAGTGATCCATGAAGACGACAACTGTATTTGTAGCAACAAATGTGTGTGCAGCAATCGAGTACATAATATTCAAATAATGAGGAAAAATGCCTGTAGTGATATCCAATAGTAGAATGGTTGTTGCTTTTTCTGTGCTGTGTTGAAGTGGCAGAGGGGAAATGGTGATGAAGATAAGGATAAAGACGAGTGGCTGTGTGGATGCACTGCACTGCTCGAGATAACAGGCTTGGGTTTGGAATTAGTGAAGAGAGTCTATAAATCAGGCAAGTACTTGGAAATTCTGATCTTCTGTGTTTGGTCTCTGGGATTTATTTTTGTTTGGTTGGGTTTTATTGATTTACACACAGTTAATGGCTTGCTGGAATTTACTCTTAGTCTGATGTGGGACGTAGGGATATTGTGTAAGGAAGATATGTCCTAACAGGCTTGGGTTTGGAATTAGTGAAGAGAGTCTATAAATCAGGCAAGTACTTGGAAATTCTGATCTTCTGTGTTTGGTCTCTGGGATTTATTTTTGTTTGGTTGGGTTTTATTGATTTACACACAGTTAATGGCTTGCTGGAATTTACTCTTAGTCTGATGTGGGACGTAGGGATATTGTGTAAGGAAGATATGTCCTCCTTTCAAATCCCAGAGTGGCTGGAGGTTAAAACCTTGTGAAAAATGTGCAACAAAGGAGTGGTAGGAACAAATTGCTCTCTATTTTCTGATCCAAATCACCTGACGTGGACCCAGGCTATAAAAATTGAATGTCTCCTGTCATGTGGGTAGATTATTATCCATGGACTGGAATGATTGCAGTCACTGTCTTACTTGTGATTTCCTTTTCCAAATTTCAATCTCTTTGTTTCAGCAAGTGAAAAATAAGTGTTTATGCTGAACATAGGTATTTCTATTGTGTAGTCAACATACTAATTCTGTGAATAACTCAGAGACAACTTCCACATCTGGAAATCTTCAGTCTTTTTTTGCCTTTGGTGAGTATGTGTTTTCTTGAGAAACACGTTTTTGTCTTCCTCTTCTTTTCACTTCTGAGTCCTCTTGCAGTTCCGAAAAGGAAAGTGCTTAGACATGAGATGGTTTCCTCTTCTGCTTTCAGATATTATTTTAAAGCAAACATCACACCTCATCAGATCAGAGATTCATTACAGTCCTGCTAAAGGAAATGGGATTTAAGGCTAAACTAAAATTTAAGAACTTGATTACATTTGCTGAGACACAACTTTACTAAGCACCATCTATCCTTGAGTAAGACAGAAGGAGTATATAATTAAATACAGTAAATTACACTTTTCAACACTTCCTAAAACCGAGTGCAAATCTACATTCCTTGGAACTTCAGTGAATCAGAAGCATCTGATTTCCTTAGTTGCCTTGAAACCTGTGCTAGTGTGGATGAGGGGCAATACACACCTTCATATGAATCAAGGATGCAAAGGCAACCTCAGCTGTGTCATTCCTGGGCCGTGAGGTGATTAGTTTTACAACCATTTCTTATGCTAGCTCGGGGAGTGGAGCATTATTCATGGCAATGCTGTGCACATTGCAGTTCCAGAAAAAGCCCTCGTAATTCCTGGGTATGCTAGTGCACACCTAAATCAGCATTACTACTCATTGATTATGTCGTGTACAGGAATATCAAAACTCTCCAGAAACACCCGAAGAGGAGCCAGGCTGAGGGAAACTCAATGGACATGGGAATGTCGAGGGCATGTTACTGGGGAAGCAACGTAAGTAGGTGTGGTAGCACTGATGTGCTGGGAACTGCACAGCAATTGTACCAATATTGTGTCTGAAATACAAAGCAGGTCAGGCTGAAATTGCAGAGTACAGGAATATCAAAACTCTCCAGAAACACCCGAAGAGGAGCCAGGCTGAGGGAAACTCAATGGACATGGGAATGTCGAGGGCATGTTACTGGGGAAGCAACGTAAGTAGGTGTGGTAGCACTGATGTGCTGGGAACTGCACAGCAATTGTACCAATATTGTGTCTGAAATACAAAGCAGGTCAGGCTGAAATTGCAGAGCTGTAACTTATGGTTTGGGTTCTGGTTGCACAATCCACTGGGTACCCTCTCCCATGGTTTATGGTGTCATCAGGAGCTGCAATGGAATTAGGGCCCTGTAATTCTCAGCACCTTTTCCATGTGTACATAAACACACTTTTTGTTTATACTTAGTATGAAATTATAAGTGAAATTAAGGTCCAACCTGAAACTGAATTAAATTCCTAAGAAATAGTGGGTCACACAAGGAATACTTTATTAGAGTTGGATTGTTTGGTGCTGGTTGAACACAACATACTTGGAGAACTGTGGCAGCTGTGAATAACTGTAATGGGTCCTTGCTTGTAGTCTGAAACTAAAAAAACAAACACAGCATCACATTCCTTGATCCAAGCATGGAGAAATGACCTTTAGGTAGGGAAGGGTGAGATGGAACCTTGTGGTTTTTGAGTGCCACCTCAGAGGGGAACTGCTCAGACAGTTGAGCAGCTGCTGCTGTCTGAACACGTTAACATGACGTTTGTTAGTTCTGGGATGGGGTGAGTGTGGTTCCAAGGAACAGTCTCAACTCTTGCAGAGCTATGAGTAGAGGAACCCAATGTGAGTTTGCAAGGCTTCCCATGCATATGACAAGCATCACATAAGCTTGTGTTCAGTCTATACCATAACATTAAAGGGAAGATTTTGAAAATGTTGCTTCCCAGCTCTCTATGAGAATGAAGTTCACATTTTGAGATCACACACTTTGCAAAACAGTAGAGTTTAAAATGGTCAGTGGTTCAGCATTAGGACACCAAATAGTATCATTAGATTAAGCAGTTAGCTACACATCAGGACAAAACCATATTTTTTGGGAAGGCATTTCTGATTAAATAAAAAATCAGCAGTATTGACCCTCTCCATGCCCTAGCAGGTTATAAATAGTGCTATTAGTAGTACCTCAGCAGTTGTGAGGGTGAAGTATAAGAAGTTTGCTTGGTCACATAATGACGGAAATATGAAAATGTGTGAATCAATCACCAGTTGTACAACCAAACCTGCCAGTGGTACAACTAAACCTGCCAATGGTCAACACTAGCTCTGATTTTCATAGCTTTTGTCAGTTTTAAGTTACAATTATTATGATGTTTTAATATAGTTTTCCAGAAGTAATACAGTCATGGAGAAAAAATGACACCATATGTCACATAAACACAGATGTAAGAGGCACAATGCTGCAGTAATGGGACATCTAACCTGCTGGGATACCTTTGTAAATGGGAATTGATTTTCTTGAGGATCTTTACTGGGTGAAATAAATTAAATATGCATTTAGATTTCCCAGTTTAAAAACCTCTTCGTTAAAATAACAGCAGTGATATAGAAACATGTTCTAATAAATTAAAGTAAGATAAATTATATCCAGCAGGTTGCTGAATACCTCAACTTGTGAGGTTTTTTTAAATCCAAGGAATACAGCAGAGGCCTTACAGGAATAGCCTGTGGATGTCACTGGAACACTTTGACTAGTTATAGATACTTTTAGTTTTGATGATGCAGTCATGTGTCTAAATTCTTTTTTCCTCTTTC